>NW_011888137.1:25199-34667 GCF_000806365.1 Fopius arisanus | reverse complement strand
AATATTGTGGAGAGAATATTGTGGAGAGAATATTGGAGAGAGAGTTGTGGAGGAGTTTGTTGAAGAGAGATCTGGAGAAGACATTGTGGAGGAAGTGTTGGGAGAAAGACGCGAAATAGTTTTGGAGGAGAATTGGTGCCAAAGACCCAGGAGTGAGGACTAGGAGGATACAAACAGCCCCGTGTGGACGAGTTCGTGGGAAGGATTTTTTCGGAGAGGATTAGAATCATCACCATCCCCGTGAGTACCCTTTCTTGCCTTTCCCGCCCCAGCAAGTATTACCTAAACCCCTGTAATAATAATTCCCCCCAACGGTGAGCCTCTAAATTCAAGTATTATAATTATCGAATCTTCGCGATCGTTTGTGTTCCGGAATTCATTTTGTTATCATTTACGCCCCCTAATCATCAATACTTTTTTATTAGAACCCCTCACTTCTCCCCTTTTTTGCAGAGATCAAATCACACCTTCTTTTTCTAATATGAATTGTGTGTGTGCCGCAAGCTGGCTGGCCTTACCCCCCACCCTTGATTAATTGTTCCGAGAAGGCCGTTAATTGTATTGTACGATTTATTGTAGCTCATGCAAATCATTATCTGAATATACAGCATTTCTTTATAAACCCGCCGAGTAGTTACTGACAATCCCCCTCCCTCTCATTATTTCAGGCCCTCCCAAAAATTATAACAAATTCCCATTTCAGGTCTTGGAATATCGACAAATTCTACCGTATCGTGCCTTCGCCGGGAATTATTATATTTTAATTCCCCGGCCAAGGTCACATGCTCCTGATGTGGAATGGATGGGAGCGTTTGGAGCAGATATAATGGTGGGCAGTCCATATCCTCCAGATCAATGATAGCTATTTTCGTTAATTCACCGATCCATATTTTCTTCTCGTAGCCCTTCACATAAATTTTTGTTCTATTTTTCCCTAAAAGATTATTGAACCGCTCCTTCAATTCGTTATAAGGGATATCTCCATCACTCCATTCGATACCATGATGGTTTCGTGTGCACCCGGAATTCATTTTCTGATAGTTATAAGGCAAGCAGCTGTACGGGAATGGCGGTTCGAACAATAAATTGAACTGCTCGAATGGATTCATCAAGCGTATCCCTGCTAACTCCTTAAAAATAAACTCATTATCGTCTGCATTGAATCCCTGCACGTCAACGAAGACAGCCATGATGATTATTCCCGAAGTCTTTCTAGAACTGACTGCACTTCAGAATTAACTGTTGGAACCGTGTTCGTCACAGCATAAATACTCATAAAAATGCTTGTGTTCCATATATTCAGTAGACAAAGCACTCGCAATCTGCATCATCACTCACAACACCAAACATTCTGCTGACAACATAACATTAGACACGTTCCCATTGTTCCCGCAATTGAATTAATCATTCTGGGAATAGGGTGACCTTGAGAGAAAGAGAACGTGCTTTCGGCAGGTTCTTCTTATTCTAGGAATTGGATGACATCATGACCTTGATAGTGGGTCATACACCTACGCTCGCAGGAGTCTGACTCACCCCTCATACGCCTGCCAGTTCTGGAATGACTTGCAGTTTGTCCAGAACCGGCACAGCCTATCTACTGGTCCGGTTAGATTTTCTGCGACGTTTTTTGCATTCTGAGATGTCCACCTAAAGCAAGAAAAACGTTCAGTATTTTTAATAGTTCAAAAATTCCCATCAATTATTGTATCTCAACAGAATTAGATACTCCTACTAACAATTTGCTTGATATCTTGAACAGATTTTTAATGACGATGTCTACGATGATATCACTTTCGTTTGTGGGCAACTCCTTGGTCCTCATATACTTTTCAAAAATTCGCTTCCCATATTCATCACTTCGAATCCAAATTTTCAATTGAGATCGCTCACAATAGGTGAGAAGGGCACTTTGCTGTCCATACGAGTCCAGGTCTACTAGATAAAGCACATCTGTTGACATATTCAGGGATTGCAGTGGAGGTGTAAAATCGTTTTCATTCTCAGCTGGTATAGAGGCTTGAACAGGGGGAACTGGTACTGTGGGTGCTATGTGGGGTGATAATGGTTGTGCAGGCTCTGAAAGGCATGGGAGTGATCGTGCTGAAGACAGTAGTGGCGGATTTGTTTCTCGTGAATCATTAGAAGTCCCCTGCAAGTAGAACAACTTACTAATATACTCACGAAGTTCATTGATTTTAATGGCCGTAATGATTCTGATTTGCTCATCTTACCGGAAGAGCAGGCTGAGAAGAAAACTTCGCGAGGTCGATCTTTGGACAGTACCTTTTGAATTTTGCTCGATCTTCTGTTGAGGGTATCAGCAGGCATAATTCTTGCTCATCTAATTGCAAGACTTTCTCCCAGGCAATGCTTGCAGCCACAGATGGGTTAAATTATTACGGTGGAAAGACAAACAGGAAAAATCTGGAAAGAAAATCTTGTGCCTTACTAGTCTTGACAATAATTGAATTTTTTGATATACAGTGGGCTAGGACTTATTATGGTACTTTAACACGTATAGGTTTAGTTTATTGGAATGATCCGAAGCTTTTATGATTATTGTACTGTTTGTATCGCGGCCTTACAATTCACCATTATATTATTTCCTGAGCATCCGACACAATCTTTTGATTTGAACGTAGTGGAAATAAAAGAGGAAAAATTGTTTTAGACGTGAAGAAGAATTCCTACGAAACTCACTCATTGCCAGTAATTTGAATGGAATATAAGATTTTCGGATGGATGAACTCGTATTGGAAATTACAAACTAAATACTTTTATTGGGAGACACGTCCTATGGATAAGCATGAGTTTATTTACCTGGAAGTAATACATGCTCAATGTTAAAAACCTTTGAAATTAAATAGTTCAACATGAATAGAAGCAGTTTTAACCACCAATCTAGAAGTTGATAAATTGACTGAATTCACTACATACTCGGAAGCAGAAAACATTCCTGCTCCAGTACGGAAACACTTATTACCAATAGCCGATGTTTTCTGATCTTGCGATTCACCGCTTTTTCGATAATGGCTGCTACAATAATAATAATGATTATGGTATTAATGACTATTATAGAAAAAGTGGTGATATTAGGAAAAGAATACATGGTTTAGAATTTTCGCGTTTAATTATTCTATATACTAAAAATGACAAAAATTCTCCAAAATCTAACAATATATTAAAAGAACTGTCATTTTTGTTTAATTCAACAAAAAATATCCAAAATTATTACATACTTTTGAATTGTTGGGAATAAACGCCCAGTCCAACGACCTCTAAAAAATCGGCTAACTCCATTCTTTTCTAGATGAATTGAATTTTTGCAGTTTTATTGCAGCTTTTAATTATTCACATTAATCACAAATACCGGCTTCAGGATAGATCGAACACGTGTGATCTACACACTCGAAATGAATCGTGAGGACCGAGCTCGCTCAGTGTTGCCAATCGCGCAGAAATTAATGGCGCGGCAAATGAAATGGTAGTTAATGAGGAAATCGGTAAAAATTCAGGAGTAGTCAACTTGATTTCCGGTTTCGCAGAATAATTTAAAATAGATATGTATTTATTTGTACACTGAGAAACAATAATTATTTTTGTGAAGAAAATATGCCAGAAAATATATTAGAATATTAGCGTTAGTTATATGAGAATTTTTCTTTATGAAATATACATTTTTTGGGAAAAATAATGATAATAATAATCTTTTCTCATTTCGATAACTTTGATTCTCCTTTTGTGCGAAAATTGATTGCAATTATAACGCTGGGAGAAATTTAGAAATGTGCAATATATTCGTCGATGTGCAACGTCTTATTATCATGTCATGTGCTCTTAAACAATCTTTGGACATTTATGAATATAAACGAAGATTACTTTTATTGTGAAAAGAATACCTTACAAACACATATTTGCCACGCATAATTAATATAATCATAATCATTATTTAAGTGTCATTTATGTTCGATATTCGAATTTATGACTTGTATATTTGTGTGTCAGCGAAACTCTACATTCGTCATTAATTTTTTCTCTCATGTCAATCCTGCCTTTTTTTTAATGAGAGATAATACAATATTCCAGTAGAAGATCAATCGCAACAACTGCGTCGAATTTTCTTGCTCTGGCGTATACAGCGACGGGGACGTGGAGTACTGGAATGATCTCTCTGCCTCATACTCCTTTTGGTGTGGTTTCAGACAAATATATCAAAATCATTCGCAATATACGGAACAAAAACCAATAGAATTGATTATGGATGTTGTTTACCTGATGTACATCCGATAATTGCTGACTCGGTTCAGAAATGTCAGAGCTCGACATGCATCAGCACAATTCTGTATGGGGCAATCGAATTTACCATCTCCATGGTGTTGTTTATTATGTTGTAGCCACCAAAGTTTTACCGTTGTCCACTTTTTCTTTAAATCTAGCACTATAAATAGAAGTGATATGCGATTATATATCATGTACCATATTGAGAATAATACCTTGTCAGAACGTTCCTCAAATTCAAGTGCTAAGTTCAGCAGCTTGAAAACTCAGCGGGAAAGTTCCCAAAATCTTTAGGTTTACTAGTCATTTTCATTGTTGTATAAAAATTTGGATTTTATTGGATGTTCAAGAAAATTGAGTGATTTATCAATAATAACATGTATGAAAATTCCAAGTAAATTGGTCGTTACTAAAAATGAACATGTTTTTCATTAAAAATTTCCAGTGTAATTTTCCAACAGTGCAATTACGCATAAAAATTACAACGTTAAATAATCTAAGAGAAATAAGGAATAAAAATGGTAAGAAAATGAGGAATTAGCAAATTAAAAAGCAAAAGATCGAAGCATTTAAAATGCGACAAATTGACAATTTTAGAATTGTAATTACCTGAAATTGTTTGACCCCAAAAATTAACTGCCATCACCAACGCTATTTGATGAAAACAGTCCTTAATCAGTCCATGCTTATGCAACGAGGAATATTCATCCCATACTGGTGGATAGGCTTTGATTAACGATACCATGAATCTGGTCTGTTTGTTGAACTTCATCTTGCTGTAACACAAATACGATCTGTTTGAGATAATCCTGTTTTCTTGGATCCCATATATTTTAATTTGTAGAGGATATTGTTTTTTGGAATCTATTTTTTTACATTTCACAATTGTTTTTATCAAATTAAAAATTCATGTCTCTTTCGATATTATTATGTTGAAAAATTAAACTATAATATGAAATTAGAACTATGAATAGTAATTGGAAATTCAATTTAAAAAACGATAACCGTTCACAATATTGTTAAACATCGAATAATGATCCGTTGAAAGCAATAAAATATAAAGGCAAACTTACTTGAAATTTTCGGGCACTCACGAACGCGCTATCACGTCGAGAATTTCGCTGCTAATGGTTGCTTCACAATTGTCTCACGTCACTTTATTATTAAATAGAATAGTTGAGTTTACATATTCATTTCTCGTTTCAATAAACGCAAGATCAATGCAAATCTAAATTTCTTATACCAACAAAATGATAGGTCAAAAATTGTTTTCCACTATGCAAAAGTATTAAATTTCTTGAGCCAACCTTTTTTCACTCAGATCAAGTAATTGATGATCGTGCATAGCGCAGCGAAACTTGATAAGGACAAATATATACTTATATTGGAAAACTAAGTAATGAGATAATTACGGTGGAAATAATTATCAGTATGACATAAAATGATGAAAACCAGTTTCCTCTGTTCGATTCAAGTAAACTGCTCTCACACTGACCGTATTCTTCAACAAATGCTCTACCCCCAGCAGAATAAGGAAGACTTAATGAAGCATATGAAATCTTCTTATAAACAAAATTGTTAGTGCAAATGAAAAAGAATTGGCCTAAATTAATTATTTTTGTTTCCTTTGCGGAATTAATTTTTTTACTGAAACCAAAGGAATACTTTACACTCATAATAAAACCGTCTCCAGCATCAATTGAGAGTTATATATTTCAAATAAATTCATGTTTCAAATTTCATAGCATTTAATCTTAAAAGCCAGTAGCCAGCGTCACTTGATAATAGATATAATCTTTATAGCAGTTGTGACGAGGCACTTAGCCCTCCCCTGTCCCCTCATAGTGACTGTTTTAGATTCAAGTATGTTAAGAATTAGGTTAAGATAAAGAGACAAACCTGCCACCGTTGGCCCCCACTCCCGAGAGATTCTTTCCCTTGCCCCGCGTTACCCCAGCCCTACACTCACGCGGAAACGTCGTCGACCATCGCCGCGAAAGGAACGAAAACCACCACTCCTACGTCACGGCCCACGTGACCTGGAAGGAAACGAAACCCACCATCCCTACGTCCCGGCCCACGTGACATGGAAGGAACGAAAACCACCACTCCTACGTCACAGCCCACGTGACCCGGAAGAGAGAAAAGAAACACCTAATAACCAGACACAACAAATAATTAGGACGAGGACACCCGATGACGAGTGTCCCCGATTGACCCCGATTCTCACCGATAATCGGGGAAGAAGACTAGCGAGGATGGGGAAGCCATCACTCGTTATACAGCTGCCCCGTGCGTTGGATATATTGGTGAAGCGAAGTTTTTGGAAAGAGTTTTGTTGAGAATCTTGAGGAGAGTTTTGTGGAGAATTTTGAGGAGAGTTTTGTGGAGAATTTTGAGGAGAGTTTTGTGGGGAATTTTGGGGAGAGTTATTTGTGCAGTAGTTGGTGGACACGTGGCGCGTGGAGAGTTTGGAGGAATTCCCGCTATTGAGGATCTTTTGTGGAAAAGGATTGAGGAAGCCGCCATCCCCGTGAGTACCCTTTTCTTGCCTTTCCCGCCCGAACAAGTATTCCCGACACCCTTGTAATAATATCCCCCCCCCCCCAACGGTGAGCCTCTAAATTTAATAATTAGTAGGTTAATAATAATCCCCTTATTCTTTATTCATCTTTCGATCGTTCCCCTAACTTCACCCCCCTTTGCATTTATTTAACTTCTCCCCTTTTCTTTTGTTCTTTTACATGTTATTCTTCTTAGTATTATTATTATCATTATTGTTTGCCGGTGTGCCGCAAGCTGGCTGGCCTTACCCCCCCCCCCCTTGATTAATTGGTAAGAAAAGGCCGTTAATTGTATTGTACGATTTATTATAGTTAAACATTCAAACCGTTCTCTGAATATACAATATTTCTCTATTATCCCACCCGAGTAATTATTCACCTCCCTCCCCCATTCTTATTTCAGGTCCCCCCCCCCGCCCCAGTAGATTCTTACAACAAAATCGCTCCATTCGTGAGATTTGTATTTATTCCATAATATCGTGCCTTCGCCGGGAATTATTATATTTTAATTCCCCGGCCAAGGTCACACAGTATATAAGGAATCTTCTGTTGAGGATGCAAATACTGGTAGAAATATTGTAAGTATTCGGAGACAACAATCTGATCTGGTTTCCTATCAAAGAACGTAATCTTGGATTGAGAAATAATGTTAGTCGTACAGAATATTCTTAATCTTGAGTTCAAAGTGAGGGGATTATCTCCATTAGAATAATGGAAGAGTCATTACGATGTTCAATATATTGAACGTTAGTACTATCGACATACCTCAAAGATTTAAGTAGCTTTCCATTGGAACTAAAGTTCTAAATTGGATACATCTTTGTAAGAAGATTTGAAAAGATGAGTTCCAGGTAAAAAGTAATTGGAAATATATAATATTACTTCATAACAAGCTTTCCACACATGAGTTAAAAATAAATAAGATTATACTCTTCGAATTACCCTTTCAATCATGGTGAATCAATTTCTTCCTGACCGAATTAAGCCTTCTCTCCTCTTAAGTAAGCGTTGTTTTAATTGCATTGCAAATATTTTCATCCTCGGTTTCAACCCGGAAAGAGTGGTTTTTAACAATTAAGTTCCATGTACAAGACATTTTATCATCAAAACCATCTAAAAAATATTATACATACAGTCTAAATTATATGTATTGATGTGGAGAACTGCGTCTATAATCGTGAGAAATAGTACAAATTCTCTTCAGACCAGTTATATGTATCTTCCAAAAAGAATATTTTTTTCTCAGTGTACATCCCGGGAAGATCTCGCGAACGGAGTTCCTCTAACCCAGGCCGGATGATAATTTTAATTACCCCACTTCGCGACGCGATTAAAGGACCGACACGATTTCCCCATCAATTACTTATCTCGTTGACTACTTCTCAACGCCAAGCTCCCCTAAAATGCTCTAAATTTCTAACCGCTAATATTTATAATATTTCTACTATACTAGTCTAATACCCCCTAAAGTTTATCCGCGCTAGGCGTATCTTCCGGCTGACCCGGGATAATCGCGGAATGTAGTGGTTCGGGCGAATTAGAATTAGTTTATTATTGTAAATTGATTCTATTCGCCCTGGTAGCCACAAAATAATCTTTTTATTTAGTGGATACTTATACTTTAAAGTGCTAGGCACATCTGCACTTATTAATCAGTCCTCGGGAAGAACAAAATAATAAAGATAAAAATAGAAGAAATCAATTTAATGAGATTAGGGTTTGATTAGATCAAAAGTAACCAACATATTCAGTACGTACTTACAAATCATCTCATTCCTCACTCATACTCATCCGTCCACTCGGTTCACAATAGGTTTGTACTATCTGGCTCACACTTGAGCTAGTACATAAACAAAATCTTTATATTACGGATCTAGTTGATTGGAAATGTGTCCTTCGCACAGAACTCCACTTAAGGTGCGCGGGATCGAGTTATTTTTTACCTCGTTTGCCGGATCCTTATGGAGTTAGAGTTTGTAAAATAGTGGGAGCGATCACCACGACGATGTGCGTGATTGTGATCGATATTAATCCCAGTTTACTCGGACTATCGGTAAGCGCCGGGCAGGAGAAATTTAACTGATTCCGAAAACAAGTACCAAACAATCTCGAGGAGTTCGCCCCTTGGTACGTTCATTGTTGAAGCTAGGACGAGACTGATTAGCTTTCGATAATCAGTCTCAGTGGAAGTTCGGTCGATGCCCGAGAGCATTGACCAAACTGCTGATTTCTCATGATTTTGGTTCATTCGTTGAATCGATGCATTCCGCGTACGAACCGTGTGAGGAATTGTGAAATCGGTGAGACTTGCTCGTTCGATTTCGCTTATTCTAATTTAATTTTATTTCAATAAATTCCAAACACAATAGGAAAGGTATTAATTATTTTACTTGTGTTATTTAATCATTTCTCCACGTTGTAACGGACATGTGGGGATGTCCCTTACTGATGTCGAAACCCTCCAATACCATCCACAAAATATTACGGGGATCATCGCGTCCAGGGGCACCGAGCCCCTGGTTTGGTTAGGATTGGAGAATTTAGGATCTAGGGCTAGGGTTAAGGGCCTAATGGTATGCCCCAGAAATACCATTAAATTAAGAAATAGTATTAGGTAATTTCT
>NW_011888137.1:21880-25189 GCF_000806365.1 Fopius arisanus | reverse complement strand
CCTTGGTACGTTCATTGTTGAAGCTAGGACGAGACTGATTAGCTTTCGATAATCAGTCTCAGTGGAAGTTCGGTCGATGCCCGAGAGCATTGACCGAACTGCTGATTTCTCATAATTTTGGTTCATTCGTTGAATCGATGCATTCCGCGGGCGAACCGTGTGAGGAATTGCGAAATCGGTGAGACTTGCTCGTTCGATTTCGTTTATTCTAATTTAATTTTATTTCAATAAATTCCAAACACAACATCCCCCCGTGAGAGGTTCACTCATCCCATGAGTGGACCTTTCACGTAAACTTGGTTTCGCTCGCGGGACTCATCAAATCTCCATGCTTCCAAAAATTGTTTCAACGATTTCACATATTTTTCATTTAACGCTAAACCTCCAGCAAATTTTATAAACTTCGCATAAATTCAATAAAAGGATTGCATTGCATAAAAGTAGAGAGAAAAAAAGAGAAGAAAGATTGTCACACGGAATTCAGATTCCACTGGCTACCTCCGGAGTACAGTGCTTGATTTTTGCGTACTCAGCACCCTCGAGGTGGCCTCGGGTGTTGTTTTACATGGAGTCGTTTAGCTTGGTCTCATAGCTATCCTCCTCAGTGTGAGTTTTGCTTTGGAACAGTGCGATTGAGTGTTGGACGTTGATCATCCTTTCCATGGCTTTCAATGTAAGTGGTTGATTTATTTATCTTTCGTGTGATAAGTGGGTTTTTTGGTCTTTTCCTAATGAGTTGTTGTTTTCCTTCCAGCCTGAAACGTTTTTTGTGAAGGGTGCCGAATTGCGTTGGCTCCAGTGGTGGGATGAGCAGCAGGATGACGTTCTGAACTTTTATCGCAGTGATGGGATTCTTGAACGGGTCTCTAGGCTTTCTCGTGTACCCGTGGCGGACCTGGTTTGCTTCGTTTCCACGTGCTGGCATACCTTCCACCCTACGGTATGTTGTCTGATGTTTTTCTGAACTTCTATTCCTAGTGGTCGATGCATTTATCTTTTTCACCCGTCCTATTGTCCAGGTCGAGGAGTGGCAGGAGGCTTCTTTCTCGTGGTACCAGGCTTTCTTGGAGTACCTGGGGCCTCGAAGAGGCTGGTCTACCGAGCGTGTTGTTGAGGGTTCGCTGCATTTAGTTTTGCTTCTGCAGCCTAATTTGTTTGTCAATCGGCGACAGCAGCAGCAAGACTGGGAGGACCATATCGCTCGCATGCATCGCGTTCGTGAAGCCCATTTTCAAGCTGATCAACCCTTACGGGTCGCTGGCCTGCTTGGTGACTGGGAGACGGCCCCTGCAGCATAATCCTTCAGTTTTTTCTTCAAATTGTGCATTGTTTTGCATTGATTGCACTTAATAAACTCGATGAACCTTTTTCCTCTGGCTCTATTTTGTGCATCCCTGTCATCCCTTTCCTTCTGATTCAGCGAGAGGGTCCGGGCCGGGGTCTGATCTGACACAGGCGAACGGGGTCTCGCGCATGCGCTCTAGGTTCGAGTTGGCTCCTTGCTTGCGCTGGTGAAGTTGCGCACTCTTGTGAGGCAGTGCCGTATTCCCTTGTTGTATGCCTGCAGTAAGTAGGACGTAATGCCGTGACGAGCTACTGCGTTCCCCGTCTCCAAATATTGTTTTCATAAAATCGAAAAAAAATGAGGGACTTTGGAGTACATCCCCCCCGCAGATTACACCTATAGTATGCAGGTTTGCCTTTTTCATTCGGGGTGACTTTCGCACAAGCGTTCATTACACATAAAAATACAACCCGTGTTTTTGTTAAAGAAATATCTTAAATAAAACGATGATTTTAAAGGACATGTAGCTGGGTATATACCATGGCTGCCTAGTATTAGGAATTATTGGTCAGTTATCACACATAATTTGTCATGAATAGAAAACAAATTTCAGTTTCTTCGGGAGCAGAGTATAGGGGCTTGTATCTGAGGGAAATTGGGAAAGCGGGAGAAGGAAAGCAAATTGCATAATTTCAAACCCAGTTTTCATGGTTCTACCTTTTCTCTCCGGTATCCTATGACATAGCCCTTGGTTTTTCAAAATAGATGGGTACTGGAAGGTCACATTCCTGTTCCACTCTCACTCAAAAGTTAATCCGAGTATTAATTGTCCCTGATTTTTCCACGAGTTTGCAAAACGTAGATTTTTTTTGAAACTAGTTCCTTTTGCGTGATGTAACCGGAGATCTCGTGACGGAATTCCGGCTTCGTTGTGCCGTTTTGCATTCGCTCGCGTCAAGACCCGATTGCTCAGTATTTGGTTGGTGATAACCGATTTTATACAACCATCGCGCGGGGTTGCTGACTGTTTCATGTCCCTCTGGGTGCTGGACTCTACCTGGCTGTGAATAATCTCTGAACCGTGTGATTGGACTGCTAAAATTGTAAGTTGGTCTTCAGAGATTATCAAGCTCTGTCGATAATGCACAAGCCCTGAAGGCCCCGTGCTCAATGCTTCCATTTTGACTGGTGCTATTTCTTCCTCTATTCCCTCAAAACTTTGAGGTGGGAGATAGCTCATTTTTGCGTTAACTACCCGGGTCTTCCTATGGTTGTTGGTCAATTCGAATAGGGCTTGGAGGCACATTAGGATATCTCGTTCTCCATCATCGATATTGGTGGTCTTAATTTCGGGTAGGGATGCGCTGGTTAACTGATTCGAAGGCGCCGGTTTCTCTTTACTGGACTGACTATGAAAATTAATTTCCGAAATTTTAATATAAGCCTCGTGTAGGGTTCTTACTAGTTGGGGACAACATTGCAAGTGATACCGTCTTGGGAGAGTCACTCGAATCTTCCCTACGCAATGTTTTTCCAAAATAGGTGGTGTTAAATTGAATTCTTCCGCGGTGTCCCGGTCAATAAAATTCTCCGCGTGCCAGATAATTTCTTGTAATCTGAGGACAAAATCTGGCCAGTTTTCCCATTCTTGTATTTCCGTTTGATCTATCAGTTGGACGTACCAATCGGGATCGACAATTCGTCCATATTTTCTGCGCAAATCATCGAGAATATCATGGACGGATCGTATTGAGAACCCCAAGTTCTCCCGAACCGGGTATCTGATTTTTCCGATTACCCCGTCGATAAATTCATGAAATTTTGGGTCAAAATTGTTCAAAAGTGTTAACACTGAAATCTGAAAATCCAGGAATGCGACACTCGAGCACTCATCTCCATCGAAACTAGGGATATTCGCAAAATTCGGCGCCATAAGACGCTCATTTGAATAATACACCATTTTCTTTCTTTCTGATTTTACTTGATCTGGATAAATATTGAAAAGACTCTCCCCCCCCCCCCCT
>NW_011888137.1:18482-21065 GCF_000806365.1 Fopius arisanus | reverse complement strand
CCTTGGTACGTTCATTGTTGAAGCTAGGACGAGACTGATTAGCTTTCGATAATCAGTCTCAGTGGAAGTTCGGTCGATGCCCGAGAGCATTGACCAAACTGCTGATTTCTCATGATTTTGGTTCATTCGTTGAATCGATGCATTCCGCGTACGAACCGTGTGAGGAATTGTGAAATCGGTGAGACTTGCTCGTTCGATTTCGCTTATTCTAATTTAATTTTATTTCAATAAATTCCAAACACAATAGGAAAGGTATTAATTATTTTACTTGTGTTATTTAATCATTTCTCCACGTTGTAACGGACATGTGGGGATGTCCCTTACTGATGTCGAAACCCTCCAATACCATCCACAAAATATTACGGGGATCATCGCGTCCAGGGGCACCGAGCCCCTGGTTTGGTTAGGATTGGAGAATTTAGGATCTAGGGCTAGGGTTAAGGGCCTAATGGTATGCCCCAGAAATACCATTAAATTAAGAAATAGTATTAGGTAATTTCTCATTGACCTGGATAATATGACGACACGCGAAGTGGCACATATTATCCAAAACATGTAAAATCGACTCAAAGAATGTAAATGTTGTAATATAAACTAACCTGAATATTTGTGGATTAAGTCCACATATATTCGTCATAATGTGGATCACTGGGGTGCAGTGTCAGCACTTCGCCCCATCAACGGTTATGGCCTTTACGTACACCTGGGACGTCACCCGATGTCTCTCCAGGTGTAAAACAAAGATAGAACACTTGTTGCGATCGAATCCACGATGAAATATAAGCTCGTGAGTTCGTTGCCACTGGGTCAGTTAGTCAGGTTGTCACACAGACAATTCGTTAAGTCACTTTTCTTGTAATTCATATTGCGCGATATTTACGGCATTAATCAAAGACTATATTTATTGAATAAATCGTTTAATCGTTAAAAAGTTGATTCTCCCTGAGAGATATTCATTTCCAATTGTCTACAAGTGATCTATCCCTATCATCGAACCCAACCGCTCGGGTCTATAACACTAAAATGCCGTGAAGAAGGGCCGAAAATTGAGCCATCCGGTCATTTAAATAAAACATCGCGAGTTTAAACAAAATTTGACGTTCCGATTTATTGGGAGCATGAATTTAGGGCTACGTTTACGTTTACGTTTCTGTTTTTGGTGGATGGCCGGGGGGGAATAAGTGCAACCCTTATTCGCCCCGGATTGCCAGGTTGCTTACGGATAGTGATTAAAATGAATTTTTAATAATTTTTGAGATTAGTCGGGAATACTAAATTTTAGATTGATGGGTGAAAAAAAAAAAGATTTTTAGTATCGATGCTCCCCGGGAAAGGCGATCAATAAGGCCCTGACCGCCCGTGAAATGAAAAGAGGAAATAAGTGGAATCATTAAAGAATAAAATAATAGAGTGATTAGATTACGAATTTGAATTTAAATTGTCGCTAGGGGCGCCGTGCCGCAGCTAGCAACTAACGCCAGCCAATCAGGGAGCGCCTGATTTTCGGCTGTGCATGGCTGACCTGTTGCACTGACCTCTCCAAGTCAGTTGTTCATGGCGAGTCAGACAACACGTGTGAAAGAAAGAATTAGTGAGGAATTACGTGGGAAAAAGTGAGGATTATGGTGAGGAAAGCACCACGGAAGGGAAGGAAACCCCCAACGGTGAGTTGGGCATTAATAATTAGTGTTTTATGAGCGATTATTCCACCTTTATTGTGGTTATTTCCAGGACTTGTCGTGGCTTCCTCCGAGCCGGCCCCCGCCTTCGGCTAACTTTTTCCATCCATTTTCGGATGGTTTTCGGAGGTTTTTTCCTTCCGCTGATGAATCCCCAAAATACTAGGGGCCCCCCTGATCATGTTGGTGGGTAATTTCGAGGGAGTTTCCCTCGTTTAGTGCGGTTTTTGAGTAAAAATATGAACCCCGGTTTTGGGTGAATTTCCTCTTCCATTTTAAGTGTTTTTCGAGGGAGTTTCTCCCTCGCTAATGATTCCCCAAAATACTACGGGCTCCCCTGGCCGCGGCAGTGGGCATTTTTCCCGAAATTTACTAAAATTTTAAGTTTTAGGAGCGATTTTCAGGTGAATGAATTTTCCACGGCCAACGGTGGCCAGTGGTTTTCCCTTTCTCTCACTCTCTTCAGATCCGAGCAGAGTGGGTTCGAGTCCGAGGAGTCGACACTTTTTTTTTGTTGTTTTTTTTCTTTTTTTCTTTTCTCTCGCGGGGTTAAACGGTCCGCGGAATATCGGATTTATAATCCGAAGGCAATTTAAGACTTCCCAGCAATTCCGGGAAATCAGTGATTTCCCGGCGCGCTAAAATTAGAGATACGGTGATGCTCGGATTATCACCGGGCGATAATCTTTGCAGGCGAATCTCAATGGTAACAAGGAGGGGCTACGCATAATGGCATTTAATAATTAATTTTTCTAGGCCCATTTTTGGAATCCACCCAGAATATTAGTTGAATAAATTACATTAGTAGTAAGTGGCCAGTATTGGGGAATTTGCCACGCTCCCTCCCCCCTTTTTTCCAGGAAATGGACGTGCACGTGCAGGTATATCCCCCCTCCATCACCCC
>NW_011888137.1:8741-10322 GCF_000806365.1 Fopius arisanus | reverse complement strand
TCATCTCGGGCCAGCAGGTATATCTCCTCGAAATTATTCCCGATGCGATAGTGTAGTTCTTCAGTCACGGGCATCCTATTGTAATCCATGTAGCCCATTGTAACACGTGTGACAGCTTTGACGAGGGCGTCCTTGTATTCCCTCAAAGGCAGTGAATCCAAGAAATTCAGCCACTGGTTGATCCACGTAGCCTCGGTTTTTAATGTTTCAATGCTCGGGTTCATCATGATGAGAGGATTTTTTTCCGCACCACGTACGAAGGTCACGCAGAGTTTTTCAAAACTCCGGTGGAATTTCACTGTCAGACCCCCAAATTGCTTTTCAGGTACATTGGGTAACGAGTTTGGGTGAAACTTGGCTGTGGCAAAATAGTCCGTAATGGATGCCATATCTTTGTACAGTAGTCTCCACTCATCCCGTGACATTGAAATCGTTAAGCGGTTCGGGCGGACCCCCATAAATTGCACCACCGGGAGGAACTCTCCGACACAGGTCACTTCAAGGCCGACACGAACTTGTTTAGTCCCTGATTTATTGAGGGGAAAAACTTGTGACAATAGTACCTGCTGTTCGGTAGACACGGTTCCCTTAGCGTTAATATTCTCCATTACTACGATCTCGTAGAGCAATATCACAAGGATTGAATAAAAAACACCACGTACGCGCGGGCTTTATAGCGTCAGATGCGAGAGTGGGGGAGCACACATAATACACGTACTCGCTCATGAGTGGTGCATAAGCGGTCACATGATACCGACCGCAGCGCTGCTATAACCCCCACCACCAGCGCTTGGAGGGCCTTATAATATGAGACGCTAAATTGGATGCTTTTAATACTTAGGTTTTTTTTTTTGAAATTGTGAAAGTATTTGCAATGTCAGGAGACAGAACCCTGGAATTATTCGACAAATATCTGGCGCAAAACTCTCCAAACGGCAATTACGAAGAAGATCAGAGACCTAAGATTGTTCTGAAGAGTAACAGGATTATTATTCATAAATATTCAGACGCTGAAGACTATATGGCGCGGAAATATCGGAAGATTTCTTCAAAAAACACAGCAACATATGAGGTGGACGATGAGCCTTTCGACGACGAGTGTGACTGCGCACGTAAGAGGAAAAGAAAAACGGGGAACGAAATACATATAAAGCATAGGAGAAATAAATTATATCATCTGGAAAAAAAATGAAGTGGCAGTACACACAAATTTTCACGTCTGCTATAACGAAGAGCCAGCTGAATCCAATGAAAAAATAGCAGAAAGTTTTCAAATTGCTCGTAACGTTCCTTCATTGAAAAGCATAGCCATTGCTAGTTTATTAAATGAACGAAAACACGCCAAAAACGACAAGACTTTAGATTTTGTGAAAAAAGCAATGCTGAGGAATAGCGATGTATTATTATATAAAATGAGGAAGGTCGGTTCACATGTTTTCGATGGATTAGAATTGACAAAATTGTATAAGGCAAATGTGGGTGAAAAATTTCAACACTTTCAACTTTGTAAGGAGTGTAGTGAAGAATATTATTTTCCTGCGGGGGAAGAATCACTGATCTATAAGCATAATCAGCCAATCC
>NW_011888137.1:0-1477 GCF_000806365.1 Fopius arisanus | reverse complement strand
TTCGATGTGTTTTTTTTTGTTTCAGAGAGGCGTCCAGTGGGAGGGAGGAATTGGCCCCGACACCCCCAGGGACCGGTGGGTTGGCGCCTTTCGGGACCAGGCCCGGGAGTTTGCGGCCCAGGAAGAGGAGTGGGGGGTCGTCTACGACCTCGAGGACCTTTGGGATCTGAGGATCCTTTTCGGCGACGCCCCGCTCCACCCCGACGAGCCCGAAAACTGGGACTTGGAGGAATGGGCCTAGGTCCTCCAAAAAAAAATATTATTAAATAAAAAATGTATAAAATTTTTTAAGTAGCTTAAGTTTTAAATGTATTATTTACACTTAAGTTTTTTTTAATAAAAAAAATTAAAATAAAAAACACTCCTCTTTTTCATCACCCTGTCCCTTAGTTTAGAAAAAAAACTTCAAAAAAATTATTGTTGAAAAAAAAAAGTTTGAAAAAAATTGTTTAAAAAAAAAATAGAAAAAAAAATTTTTATTACAAAAAAAAACTTGAAAAAAAATCGACGTTTTTAGGTTTAAGTTTTTAATTGAAAGAAATTGTTAAAAAAAAAATGTATGGTTACGGTTAGCCTTCTCAATAAAAAATTATTTTAAAAAAATCTCTCTCTCACTTCCTTGTTTACCCCAGCCCTCTAGTATTAGAAAAGTGTTTAAAAAAAAATGTATTTATAGGCTAACGTTTAAATAAGAAAAAAAAATTTTATTAAAAAAATTGACATCCTTGTTTTGACATTGATTTTTAAATCTATTTTAAGAAAGTTTTCGGTGTTTTCTAAAACCGTACGGCAATGTTGTCGCTTGTGACCTTGGCCGGGAAATTAAAATATATTAATTCCCGGAGAAGGCACGATATATCCAATTAGGATATCCACGAAAATCAAATTAGGGGCAAAAATCCAGTAATCTAAATAATTTAAGGGGGACCTGAAATAATAAGAGGGAGGGGGGGTCCCAATAATTACTCGGGGGGATTTAAGTAGATTGAATTTTAATATATTCCAGTCACCATAATACACAGATGTTAATACAACAATTACTCCAGGCCTTTTGACTAATTAACTCGACGGTGGGGGGCAAGGCCAACTCACTTGCGGCTACGCGAAATAGTATAACATAAAAAAATAAAGGGGGAGAGGTTAATGGTGCAAGGGGGCACAAGTTAGGGGACCGATCTTCTAAATTCTTCCACACTACCGGGGGGGGGTTCGCGGAGAGTAATTATTACAGCAACAAAAAAAATAGTAATGGATAGTGATTATTCAGAGGCTCACCGTTGGGGGGAAATGATTATGAAAAGGGGAACTTCGTTGGGGCAGGGGATAAATGTACGGGTACTCACAATGTTGGCGGCCAATACTCGACCGAGAACCCTCAACTCTTTGCTTCTGGACTTTTCCTCTTTACTTCCTTCTCCAGACTTCTCCACTCCTGGGTCTCCACGCTAGTCTAAATCTCCAACACAATGAAATTCTC
>NW_011888136.1:35746-37219 GCF_000806365.1 Fopius arisanus | reverse complement strand
TGCCGAAGTCAGTAAGATAAAAGGGGTTAGTCTGAACTATGAAACGCGTAAACAGATACATTATGACTCGATTCGAGCCCTCGTTTTCGATAAAGCAGAACCTTACCAGATCAACTACAAAGGAATACGGCGCACAATGTATCATGACGTCATCACGAAAGCCGAGAGTAAGATTATAAGGGCGACTGTTAAACGACGCCACGACAACGGAGCAACAACATTACCCTATGGGTATAAAAAACACGGAAAACTTTGTTGAAATAGATTTAAAAATGGATGTAAAAACATACATGTATTTTTTTTTTTATAAAAATATATTTTTTATTCAAACCTATAAACACATTTGTTTTTTTTAAACTTTTTTTAAACTACAGGGCTGGGGTAAATAAGGGAGAGAGAGAGAGAGAGAGAGAGAGAGAGAGAGAGAGAAGAAAAAAAGTAATGCAGAAAAACGACTACAACAAAAACGACTACAAAAAAACACGACAACAAAAAACGCAATATAAAAAACGGAAAAAAGGCACTATAAAAAGCAAAAAAAAAACAAAGAGAAAAGATAAAGGCCGATAAAAAAAAACCTCAAAAAAAACACCGAAAAAACACGACAAAGAACAACGACTACAAAAAAAAACACGAGAAAAAAAAACGAAATATAAAAAAACAAAAAAAAAACACGAAAAAAAAACCCCGAAAAAACGGCTACAAAAAAAAACACTAAACAAAAACGCGGAAAAAAAGACGAAAAAAAAGCACAAAAAAAAACGCCTACAAAAAAAAACACCGAAAAAAACCACGAGAAAAAAACCACGAAAAAAACCAGCGAAAAAACACGACAAAGAACAACGGCTACAAAAAAAAACACGACAAAAAAAAACCGCAATATAAAAAACAAAAAAAAAACCAGGAAAAAAAAAGCACCGAAAAAAACGACTCCAAAAAAAACCACGACAGCAAAAAACGCATTGTAAAAAAAACAAAACAACGAAAAAAAAGAAAAAAAACAGCGAAAAAAAAACACTTTCAAAATAAAAACCGCGGAAAAAAACGCCGAAAAAACACACGTGAGAAAAAAAAAAGCAAAACAAAAAGACACCGAAAAAAACACGACAAAGAACAACGACTACAAAAAAAAGCACGATAAAAAAAAGCACTATAAAAACCAAAAAAAAAACGCACTATAAAAAACAAAAAAAATGACTTTAAAAAAAAACCGCGAAAAAAAAACACCGAAAAAACCACAAGAAAAAAACACCGAAAAAAAACTACAAGAAAAAAAACACGTCGGAAAAACCACTTACCATTGAAACGACCTTTATATACGAATCCATTTTTTTAAATTTTTTCTCTTTAAATCACGAGGACACAAACACTGAAACACTGAGGAAAATTTGGAAGTGACTGTGGGGAAATTTTCGCAGCTTATATACTCGCCAGCTTTCCCCACTCGTCCACACCTAGATAGCAAAAAGGAAA
>NW_011888136.1:26623-32196 GCF_000806365.1 Fopius arisanus | reverse complement strand
GCTCTATTTTAGTGACAAATACAAGTGTATTTAGTGACTGTTTTACTAATTAAAATTGACTCTTTTGACCGACGCCACACGAGTGATTATTTGATCCTCTCACGCACTCTTCCGTAATCCAATTATATCTCGTCCATCGATTAAAAATATCCCCAAAACCAGATTCCGCATCGAACACAATTGTTTGGCGAAATGTATCATTTATGCTATGACGAGCTAGATGGTTTTGCCGGAGGGCAATACCGAATGCCCCCATACTAGATAAAAATGTATTATACCTAAGATAACGATGATTTTTATAATTTTATACATGTGGATAATTAAAAAAAAGTCATATGTCCCTGTAAACTGTACCTCATAATTTTCTAAACAATTAAAGAAAAAAGTCATTCGTAATTATCGTGTTAATAATTTACAAAGTCTTCACCCTGGAAAAAGCCATCCAGCCCCTTTTTCCCATCCGCATTCCACCGGATGTCTATTGTCCGTATCTATCTTTTAAGGAAAAACCAAGACTGGCGCCTAGTCTGCAAGCCTATTACCGGTCATGTACTGATTATGAAAATCGCGATAAGGGCGTGACCAAAGGGATGAACGTGTCTAGACACGCTTCTACGCAATACCGCCTGGGGGGGGGTGGAAGGGGGATATACCTGCACCTGCACGTCCATTTCCTGGAAGAAAGGGGGGAGGGAGCGTGGGAAATTCCCCAATACTGGCCACTTACTACTCACGTTTAATTTGAAAGCCCGATAAATTATTATCGAAGGAACACTGCAAGTAAAAGGCAATACTGTATGGAATATGTTTTTGATGGAAGCTATCATCATCACCGTCATCACTGTATTGTAGAATACACTCGAAATCAGCGTAAATCGTGAATGGTACAGCCACCTTATATCTGTGATTTTTAAATTTCAAGATTTTCATTTCTGCTGATGGCAAAACCATTTTGCACTAATTGAAAATGAAACAATCCTGCCTATGGCTCTCATAATTTTTTTCCGTGTGAAAATGGCACAAACACCGACCACAAGGCCACATACGGTGTCGAAAACGGGAGATTTGCGCTCTCACAAGTCTTGAGAGATCTCTTATCCATGCGAAGTGGTAAATTGGTTGAACATCAGCGGCAACATACAGATTCAAACAAAAGAGAAGTAAGTGAATTGTGGGTATGCGCGAGTTCATCTTGCTGAGGTAGAAAGGGGCTATTTCCCTCTCACTATTCACTCCACATTCAATTCCATAAACATTAATTGACAAGTCATTCTTTTTCTCAAATTTTGGAATATCACTCAAGGTGACGGGGAAGCGAATGTTTGCATAATCAAGTAGTTTTTGACTGTGTGGAAGAGTTGCAGGGGTATAATCAGGTAGAATGCTGGTAGAATGGTAGAATGATTTCATTCTTTGTATTGAAATATTTAACTTCACTAGTAATCACTTCATCATTTTTCAATGTAAATTTGCAAACTAAAATAGCATTTGCTTTTATGTTGCCATTCTTTTCGAGAACACTTCTCCAATGTGCTGTTGATAGTTGTCTTGCATCATTGAGAAAGAAAGCTGGATCCTTATGTTGGAGATTGATTACAATGCCCGTGCGAATACGACTGTCAAAAGCTGATGGTGCATCTCTCCAGCGTACACGATCTGCAAGCACTTCTTCTTCTCTGCTATGCGATGGCACCTGCACACGACCACCTCGAAGGTGTCTATTTGTGAATCCCTCTGGATAACCCTGAATTCGAGCAATTGTAAAGAGAATTTTATTTTTCTCACCAACCGATAGATGATTTTGTCTTTTCAAAACTCGAGTGTAAAATTTAATATAGTAAGCACATCGATCAATCCAGTGTTGAATGTCTTGAGATTGTGCATTCTGATAGGCATGTTGGAAAATTTCAATTATTCTGGAACAGCGCACAATGCTGCTACGTTCCATCTTGAAATAAGACTAACAACCCTTAGGAAAATTCAGATCAGTTTATATCATTGCTTTTTTGACTTTCAATGAGTCATAAAGTTTCAGTGGGATCGATTCATTGCCATTTGTTGATCAATTTCTCAGAAGTACGCGAACGGTTCAGTTTCCATGAAAAATTTGACCGTTGGATCGATTTATTAACATTTCTTCATGGAGTTCTCCGAAGTATGGTGGCAGTTGAGTTTCTGCGAAGAATTTGACTGTTGGGTGGAGATTGCATAAATTTTTTGGAATTGTTTTTACGTTAATATTATAAGTGATTCTTGCATACCCCCTCCACTTGCGACAAGCCTATAAGTAGCCTATAAGTAGCTGGAGTAAATCAACTGATGCATCATTCAGTCTCCAACTTATAAGTGTAGTCACACGAAATTTGTTAAAACGAAGTGAATCATAGAGTGCTTGTTGAGATACCTGGTTCGGTGGAAAATTTATGATGATGGATGACATGAGGACGAATTTTCAGGAAGCGTTGAGCAGGTCAAAGAAATCACTGCACGCGCGTTTTAATATGTCACCAAAAGTCAATTTTATTATTAAAAGAGTCACTGAGATTATCACAAAGAATTGAATTAATCTAAATTGAGCGAAAACAATTATGTAATTCGAGCGAATCACTATTTATAATAGTTGAGCGGTACCGGGAAAATCGTAATTGATTTTCCGTAGAAAAGAGTGGTGTGCGGTTCAGAAAAGGTCGTATACGCACAGTAACGTTTGATATGCAAAAGAGAGAGATAACCCTGCTATGATTTGACAGGTGCTACAGTTTAGGCGGTCACATGCCCTGATTAAATTATCTATATAGAATCAAGGTCAGCTGTCCAGGAAGTGGCGCCTCAGGTGTCAAACGTGATGACCCCTTGGTCATCTGAGGAGAGAGCGTCAGGTGTGCGTGAGTGGGGGAATAATGGATGAGCCGCGCGTGAGTATGCGTTGAGTGCCCTGTCAGCTGACAGGATTTCCAACATGGAGAGAAACAACAATCAAAATGGAGAAGCACGCCGTGGATCTCCATGACATCAACAAAATCGCAAGTCAAGCAAATTTCTTGCCAACCAAACGTCGAACGGAGCTGTCACTCAACCAGAAGTATTTAGTCACCGACCTGAAGGTGATTTCGACTAAATTTGGTGCTAATGTGGTTGTCGCTCTCAACAACGAGTGCATCGTGTATCTGCCGCCACGATTGTCCAACGCCTTCCAACAGGATCCATCCAAGCTGGAGAAATACAGTGAGGCTGCTGCTGGTGAACGTTTGGAAATCACTTTCCTGGAGGGCGAGTTCAATCCATGCCTCTTCAGCAATGTGGATCATCAATAAAAATGTGAACATTCACTGTTAAATTAACCTGAAAAATGAGGGTTGTGAAATAAATTGGAAACTTAAAATTTGTCTTTCCTTTTTTTTTATATTTTAAAACTTATTCTCCTAATTAGCAACTATATAAATTGGTAAAGAAAAACTCATTCTAAGTATTAATTATATAATCTTATTCTAGTTACAAAAACTTAATCTAACAATAAAATTAAAAAAGGTCGCCCTGGAGATGATGCATCTGAAAGCAATAAATAGATTTTATTAATTTGAATATAAAGAAGGATAATGAAAAGAAGAAAAATGAATTGTTCTTCCATCAGTTATCGTAATGATTTTGTGCGTCCAGATTCATCACGGCCGCTACCGCGATGTCGTGCGCGTGAGGCGACATCTCCAGGGCCTCAATCTCACGACCCACCAGGAGCAAAAAGTTGAGGAACTTCCTCATCCCCTGGTGGAGCTGCGATTCCGATTGAAAGAAAAATTGATGATATATATATATATATTAAGTCCAGAAGGAGGAGCAAGACATTATAATTGATTGTTAGTGTCTTACCTTGGGTCTACAATCTCCTTCTCCACAGGTGCTGAACTCTCTGGAGACTCGAAGTCTGGGCTTGCTGGAGAGTCCACAATCTCCTTCTCCACAGGTGCTGAATTCTCTGGCGAATCATCCACGTTTTCACTGATATCAGGTCAGATGGTGTTGGGATCTAATGGGGTGGGAGCATCCCAAGCATCATCATCATCACTGTCAGAAAAGCTTCCAATCTCTGACTCTCCATCTGACGTGCTGATCGACTCAATTGCATCCCATTACAAATCTCGCTGCATCCTCTCCGAAGTTTCCAATTTTGAACAAATTGACGAATTGTGATCACTTCACAAGTCGAAATTCTATTGCTTGTTGGTTGGTCAGCATCAACAGACATCACAAAGGCAGAGCACTTTAGCACTCACGTCACAGAATCAAATGAGTTCTGCACTGGGTAGGAGATTCCTTATAAGCCATAAAGATCTCGTTTACCCAGCGAGGGATCCCCCCTCCAATCACATTTTTTTTTCATCATGCAGCTGGACAACTTGGAATCTATAAAAATTTCAGCACTAGTCCTTCTTAATGAATATTGTATTAATATTAAGAATACGTGACTGGGTGGGTGAGGTTCTATTTTATGAAAACGCGTTTACTGTGAAATTCAATGGAAAAACAATTCTTAAAATTCTCAACGATTTCGCGAGGCCATAGTGTCGGATAGGTATATTATAAACTAACATTATGAAAACATGAGCAAATTGATGCCCCCCCCCAACTCCTTCCAAAATTCTGAAAATGTGCACACCGTCCACCCAAGCTATTCAGTGATAGTTGATTGCCAGAGGATTGAACAACATTCACAGTTACTTTTATAATATGGCAGTTGTCATTGATATTGAAGGTTTCAAAAATTTTGGCAACGAATTTGTTGTGAAGGAATTTGCAATTTCCTCGCTAGAACTTGATGGTGATGGAAAGTTCGTGCATGTGGCAGTTTTAGTGGATCCACCACATAAATGGGATGAATGGCGTCCCAAGTACAAAGAAGTGAATCAGTGGTTGTCACGTCACTACCATGGACTACATTGGGACACTCCTGGAGATATCGAATAGGAGACATTGAGTGAATATGTGAATAACATTCTGAAAAATGTTTCACACATTTACGTCCAAGGTGCAGAGAAGAAGAACTGGCTACAGCAAATTATCAAGAATGAAGTACCAATTGAGGATTTCAATGACTTTGGCAGCTCTGATATGGAGCCTCTGGAAGGTGAGGGTGTTTTCAAGTGTGTCTACCCTCACAGTCTTTTTGATGGTAGTCCTACCACGTACCAGTGGCCCCTTGAACATGTGCAATGCCTGAAAAAATGGTACACTAAGTAGAACGCGGGGTCTCTAGAGAAATCCTTGACGAAATATTGTGAAACTAAGCATTTGAATGCACTGACCACTCAGGAAATTGCATTCCTACCAATGCATTTCATCAAAACCATTGCCAAGGACACCGTGGATGTGGCTTTGGACAAGTTGCCTAAGCTGATGCAGAAAAATCCTACTATCGCTAAGCTACGCTATTGCCGCACGCATAGGTCTTCAATATCGGCCTCATCATTCAATCCAATCCCCTCGCTAATAGCTAAATGTCCTCTCTGTCTCTATCATCGCTGCTAATACACTTGAAGTCACAGTTGTGACGAGGCAGAATTTTGCGCCCCCCCCCC
>NW_011888136.1:19757-20893 GCF_000806365.1 Fopius arisanus | reverse complement strand
TAAAGTTCCCTTTCATTTGTCAGATTATCGTAAATTCCCCAATATCGTGCCTTCGCCGGGAATTATTATATTTTAATTCCCCGGCCAAGGTCACACAGTATATTATTATTGAATATAAAACACGTATGGATGTATTTGTGTATAATTTCATTGAAACCCATAGCTCGCCCCCTCCTCCGCCACTCCAATAAGATCAACATTTCAGCTCACATTTAAACATCTTTGTGAAATCTCATCAGTTGACTCTCGAATACCATCCATATGAGATATCATTCTCCTTGAATATTTAAGTTATAGTTTATTAAAAAATTAAATTCTTTCGAAAACTCTCTTTCAAAATGTCTGATGATAATCAATTTGGGATGTGGGACGAGTATTGTCCATCATTTGAGACTGCTGCAGCAGCAGGAGACATGAGCTCATCGTATCGACGCCATTTGGAAGATGTTCTCATACCTCTGGAATGGTTCATGCGACTACCGGTGCCTACACTGATTACCCATATAAGCCAAGCTATTCTACAATTTGACGGTCTCACCGCAGTCCATCTGTCACTAGTTGGAATTCGCACAATCCGGTGAAAAGTAACAATTTTTCTATATTCCTGCAAGGACCTGCAGGTGAAGGAAGTGAGCGTGGAACATCTCCCGATTGCAGCTCATGTGGCGGTGGGACTTCCCCTGAATGTGATTCGCACAATGGAGAGGGCGGTAGCGCAGATATTGAGACGCTGGGTCAAATGGAGGCTGTAGCAAGTGATGTCCGCAGCACATTTTTTCGCCCTTGGTGTTCCTTCCGGAGTTTGTTTTTAATGCGAGACATTCCGGTCGCGAAAGGGACTCCCACTGTCATGACCTGGTCATCATTTGACGCCCCATGGCTTGCCAGTTGGTCCGCTATCTCGTTTCCTTTTATCCCTTTGTGGTCCGGAACCCATGCCAAAGTTATTTTATTGGTTGCCCCTAGTGCTTCTATAGCTGCCATCGTCTCCCAGACCAGCTTCGATCCGGTGCTTGGTCTCTTTAGGGCTCCGATGGCAGCTTCGCTGTCCGACCAGACACATGTATATATGTTTTCTTGAGGTCGGTTTTGATAGGAGAAGCTCGATGCAGTTTTTAATTGCAAGGATTTCTGCC
>NW_011888136.1:12068-19002 GCF_000806365.1 Fopius arisanus | reverse complement strand
CTGGTTCCATTCCCCATGGCATATCAGTCGATAGGCGGTTGCCTATGCCTTGTGCAGCACCGCTAGATCAAGTGGTGGTGTGTCCATTGCCACTTCCAAGGCTTCGGTCGGTGTGGTTTTCATCGCCCGAGTTGCAGCCCTGAAGAAATTTACCTGGAGTGCTTTTAACTGGTTCTTAGTCCCAACCTTCCTTACCCTGGGCCACCATATCACAGCAGCGTACATGAGCCTTGGCAGTAATACCATCTTGTATAGCCATAGACTGATTTTGGGGTTGAAACCCCACGTCCTTCCTATGGCTCTTTTGCAAGCCCAGAGTGAGGCATCTGTTTTGCCCATCTGTGTAGCTATGTGTTGTTTCCAGTGAAGCTTGGTGTCCAGAGTTACTCCCAGGTACTTCACTAAACTAGCGTAAGCGATGTCCACTCCTCCAATTTTAATTGGTCGTGGAGTGACCACTTTATATTTTCTGGTGAAGATCATGGCAGACGTCTTTTCAGGATTAACTGTAAGTTTCGTTTCTTTACACCATTCTTCCAGTATTCTCACAGCACGGATCTGTCTGTCTCTTAGAGTTTCGAGGCAGTTTCCCGTGGCTACAATGGCTATGTCGTCAGCATAGCCGTTCACCAGAAAGTTTTCTTCTCTCAATTTCTCTAGAAGGTTATCGACAACTAGGCTCCACAGGAGTGGAGACAAGACTCCACCCTGTGGACAACCCTTGGTTGGATTCCCTTCTACATGTGAGCCGTTGTGTGTGGCAGTTATTTTCCTGCTCTCCAACATGCTTTTCGTCCAGTCAATGATGCAGGCTGGAAAATTTTTCCTCGACATGGCCCTTGTTATGACTTCGTATTTATTACGATCAAAGGCCCCCTCGATGTCCAGGAATAGGCTGAGGGCGTAGCCCTTTCCCCCTATCGGCTCCTCAATCTTGGCCACTAGGTGATACAGGGCCGTTTCCGTCGACCTACCTGCCCTGTAGGCATACTGTGAGGGTGATAGGGGTTTATCAACAAGCAGTGAGCTCTTTATGTAGTGATCCATCAGTCTTTCCAGTGTCTTCAAGATGAAAGAGGTGAGGCTGATGGGTCTGAAGTCCCTGGGCTTGATATGCCCGTTCTTTTCAGGTTTGGGGATGAAGGCAATCCTCGATCTCCCCCAAACTTTTGGTACAGTCCTTACTGCTATGCTAGCCCTAAGTATTTTCATAAAGGGTCCCAGAATGATGTCGATCCCCCTCCGCAAGAGGATTGGGTAGACTCCATCGGGTCCCGGTGCCTTGAGGGGTTCAAAGGTGTTGACGGCCCACTCTACCCCTTGCGGGTGGACTATCTTAGTTGCCAAGGCTCATTCCTGCGGCTTGTAGGTGCCTCTACGGGTTTCTGTTCCTTGTCTCATATCTCCCGAGTTCGTGAACCTCGGGAAGTGCTCTTCTAGCAGCAGTTGGACAGTTTCTTCTGTAGTCCAGGTATAGCTTCCATCCGGTTTGATGAGACAACCCAGATCAGAAGCGCCCTGTCCTCCTAGAATCTTTACCAGCCTTGAAGCTTCAGATTGGCTCTCCACTCCACTGCTAAATTTCTTCCAGCCCTCGTTTTTGGCTATTACGAGTGCTTTAGTATATTTCCTCTGAAGATCTCTGCGATCTCCGATGGCCTTCTGCCTGCTGTTTTCCGTGTACGCGGTCTTCACCTTAATCCACGCTTTCCTTAGCTGGCGTCTTAAAATGGACAGTTGGTTATTCCACCAGCCCACCATTTTTGTGTTCCGCGGTCTCTTAATAGTGCAGTTGTTTTCATAAGTGTCCCTGATCACTTCCGCTAGACGTTCGGCTGCATGTTTCAGGTCTCTCTTATTTCTGAACCTTGAGGGTACATCTTGGATTCTCACGAAGAGTTTTTCTTTGTAATTGCCCCAGTTTGTGTCCTTTGGATTTCTCCTAGGGACCTGCTCCGATTCGCATTTTAGTGACAGGCGTATTTGGCTTCGGTCTGAGCCCGAAGGTTCTTTCGACACTCTCCAGTCTTTTGCCCAACGTGTCATGCCTGTCGTGCAGATGGTTATATCCCACACTTCATGTCTTCTGCAGTCCATGAAGGTTGGTTCTTTCCCTCTGTTCAGGATTTGGAGGTTTTTTTCCATAATGCAGTCGTTTAGGGCTTCTCCTCTAACATTGGTATTTAAGCTTCCACACCCCAGATGGTGTGAGTTCGCATCGCAACCAAGCAGAAGTTCCAGCTTTTCGTCCTTCACTTTTTTGACGAGTTCTTCGACTTCCCTTGTTGGCGGAGGTTCCATGGAATCATATGGCAGGTATGCTGATCCCGCTATGAATTCCAGGGCCTCGTTCTCCTCGGTGAGGACCTTGAGCTTCACAGCCGTGTAGTCCTCTCCGCTTTGTTGGTGTAAGAAGGTCGCCTGGGCGCCCTTTACTAACACACAGGTCCTAATCTTCTTTCCTTGGGTGCTCGAGTGAAAAATTCTTCCACACCCCTCCAGGCCCTTTACCACCCCGTTCACGAACCATGGTTCTTCAATTAGGGCTATGGCTGTCTGCACCCCAGCTAGCGTCTCGCAGAGAACTGCGGAGGCGCTTTTACTGTGGTGCAGATTACAACTTGATAGTTGCTCTTTAAGTCCCGCAGTGAGGTTTAAAATTGCAAGCTTCTAGGGCCCGCAGTGGTTGATCCCTGATGGGGGCAGCAAAGTGGGCGCCTGTAGCTCCCCTCGTTCCGCTGCCTCTAGTCAGGACCCAGTCATCTTTAAGGTCGGGGTTCTGTCGTCCCATGAGCACGATTGCCTCCTAGGCAGTGACATCCTCGTTCCCAAGGTGAACTACCACCCGGTGTCGCTTCGGTAGCTACTCCGGTGGCATCACCACGAGGACGAGATCCCCGATTTTGTTTTCGGGGAACAGTCCTTTCAGCCAGTTCCCCGTTTCTTCGTCGATACAGCCGACAATGGTGGCCCCGTCCCTATCCCACACACCTTCAAAAGTCAGTGCCTTAGTTCCCTCTGGTAGGGGGACGATCTGGGACCTAAGCAGTCCGTTCAGGCCCTTGATTTCTTCGGGTGTGATTTTTCGATCTGGGTAGTTCTCTGGGACGAGAGCCCACCTGATCATTTTCTTTGCGACCTGAGTATAGGTGCCAAGATCAGTCTTGGGCCTTTACCTGTTAATTGAACAGAAAAATGATAGTCTCAATGAGCAACATGAAAAAAAATCGTTCGATGACCCAGCAGAGAGATATCAACCTTGAGCTTATAGTACAGACGTTTCAAGGATGCGAGATGAAAAGAAAAGTATCGTAACTTTTCGACGAAAGCTACCGTACATGTATCATCAATTGGTCAATAGCGTCCTTGACAGAAACTTTGACTTTCTCTTGAGATCAATCATAGCGAGGGACTGATCGACAGATACGTCGCTAATATGTTTATCGATGAAATTTTCTGCGATGGAGATGATGTTTTTTTTCCCGCACGGATAGAGCCAGTATTATTAATCTAGATGGTGCCGGCGATGGTAATATACATATATTTTTATACATATACTTATATTTCATATAAAATGCATACATTTTTTATCGGTAAATAGAATCAAAAGAATCATGCAGATTAAGTTTTCATGATTTGCTTTTGTTGGAATAGGGCTACATTAGTATTTTGGGTCAGTGGAGCCCTCATCGGACTAAAGGCATAACGAGTTGTAGTTAAGGAGAACGACCATGAAAGTTTAGTCTTAAATTACAACTTGGTAGGAGAACAAGCAGGATTGTAATGCAGGACTAATGTAACTATAATTAATCATTACTAAAGACCTTCCTTTTATTCTAACATGGTAGCAGTCCGTGGTTAGACTGTGTGATTGAGTTTAATTTATTCTTTAAGTGACTGTTACAAAAATGAATCGATATGGATGTTAACTGAAAGTCACTTGAAAGGCTACATAAACATTAACAATGATTTCTGAGGAAGAAAGAACAGAGAGTTCGTTCATTAGGTGACGGATTTGTTTCTCGTGTTTGTGACTAGTTTTTAGTCTCCTGGAGATTTCCGTAGAGTACAGACGTTTCTTCCTCGTGTCATTTTTGAGAATAAAGAACTTAAGTTTAATCCACGGCTTTATAGTATTATTTATATCTCCCATATCCAATAGGTTATGGGCCCAGTGACGTTTTGCATCAACTGTATAAATTTTAAATATGTTTTAAGGATTCAAACTGTGAAGTGTAATAGTGTTTAAGTGACAATCAAACTGAGAAGAGTTGCACTGAAATCGGATAAAATGAGTAGTTCTAAACACAGTAGTAATATACCATTATCCGATAACAGTAAATACAATGCCTGGAAACATCGGATTCGAAATTTATTGAGAGAAAAAGAAGTACTTTACGTGATTGACGAAGAGTGTCCTAATCCGGTGACAAGGAAGTGGCAAAAGGCTGAACGAAAAGCTCGATGTGCAATCGTGAAGCATTTATCAAATGCATACCTCAAGTACGATGAGCCTGACAGTACTGCAAAATCTATTTTGAAAAATCTTAATGAAATTTATGAGAGGAAAAGTGCAGCAACTGAAGTGTCCGTTCGCAATCGATTAAGTAGATTGAAGATGAAGTGTGATACCATATTGAAAGACCATTTTGAAGTGTTCGACGATTTGATTACAGAACTAGCGGCGGCTGGTGTGTCTGTAAGTGAAGTCCAAAAGGTGTCGTATTTACTGATGAGTCTTCCCACTACCTTCGACACTGTTTCAACGGTGATTGAAACAATGACAGAAGATGAAATTACACTGGATTTTGTGAAAACCAGACTTCTTGATCATGAATTAAAAATGAAAGACGCCGGTGAGGATACGAATGGTAAAGTGCTACAAGCTGCAACAGAAACTCGTTGTGAGAATCGTTCGAATGCACCATTTGGCAATTCGAGAAATTTCAGGCGAAATAACAGAGGCTCATTCAGGAGAGGTAGTAGCTCACGTTTTCGGGAAGGATTTAGGACGAAAGGAAATACTCCACTTCACTTGAAGTGTCATCACTGTGGACGCAAAGGCCATACAATAGCGGACTGCTATTTCTACAAAAAGAGTCAACGTCATCGGGCAGAACGAAACCGAACACTTCACACAGTCAACACAACGCAGATGGAGATAGAGAACAATAGATCAGGGCTCGCTTTTATGACAGGGGCATAATGAAATACTGAATTTGACAAATTAACCTTTATACTAGACTCGGGTTCATCAGATCATCTTGTTAATGTAGATCATATGTTCTCCAGTGCAACAGAGCTGAACCCACCAATGAAAATTTTCATCGCAAAGAATAGCGAGTACATCACTGCAGCTAGGAAAGGGAAAATCAGCGTGATAACCGATACAGGCGCTGAGTGGACCTTTGAAGACGTCCTCTACTGTCCAGATGGACCTTACAATCTGCTGTCCGTAAGAAAAATGCAACAGAATGGGATGAGTATCACATTTGATGAGACAGGAGTGGAAGTAAAGAAAAATGGTAACATCTTAATGCATGGTAAGCCTTTAAATAATTTGATAGTTACTGTTTTTGAAGTTACTGAGGGAAATAAAGTCAACAGCTCTCAAGCCGTCAATATAAATCGTGAGAATTATGAATTATGGCATCAACGTTTGGGCCACATGGGAAAGAATAAATTTTTAGAGTGTAAAAATAAACGAATGGCCCAAAATTCCTGGTATTTAAAAAATATAAATACGAATGATAGTTTATGCGAGGCTTGTTTAAATGGTAAACAAGCTGGATTGCCATTTGAGAAAGCTAAAGATAAGGGTCACATAAAAAAACCATTGTTTATAGTCCATACAGATGTGTGTGTGGGCCAATTACTCCTCCTACAGTCAATGGTAAAAATTATTACGTCTCTTTTATTGATGAGTTCACTCATTATTGTCTAATGTATTTAATCACAAACAAGATTACTTATTTGATTAATATAACTCCAACGAAAGCATTAAGAGTAGACAAAACTCCATTTGAATTGTGGCATGGATACAAGCCCAAATTAAAGTATTTAAGAGTATTCGGTTCAACCGTTGATGTTCATAATAAAACAAGAAAGCGGAAATTTGACGAAAAATCATGGAAAGCAGTACTCATAGGTGTTGACCCAAACGGATATAAAGTTTGGGATGTAGACAATGAAAAATTCGTAATTGTCCGTGATGTAATTGTAGATGAGGTAAATTACTTGAACTCTCGCCTAGTGATGAAAGAATTAAATCAACAGGAAGCCTTAAGGAGGGGGGTATGGGATAAAATTTTTAAAAAAATGATTTTTTTTTTATTTGTTAAATCGAATGTACAACCATTGCAGAATGTTGTCTCAAAATTTCAGCTCATTCGGAGAATGAGAGACTGAGCTATGACGTCAAACATCGAGCCCCATCGAAAACCGTTGAGCGCGTCGAGCAGGTGGTCGGGCAGATTTGCGGGGTCGGTTAGGTCAATTGTGTTCTCGACTTTGGTGCGAACCGTCGTATTTAGTGGCCTCGCTTTTCATTTTGAACTTAAATTTAAAAGTTTTATTTCTATATGAAATGAAATGAAAGTTTGAATCAACTTATATGGAGAATTAGTCCAAAAATTCTAGCCAGCAGCCCTACAATAATAGAAATTGCAGCAAATGCAGCTGCCTGCACTTTCAATGAAGGATATATTGCTTTACTTGCATTTCTTCAAGAGATGGAAGTCACCACCGGACCAAGTGCTCACGAATATGTGAAAAGATTTGACGAATTTCGAATTCTGAAAGGTGAGGAAAAGGCTTCCCTTCAGACAAAAGAGGCGAGAATTTTGAGAAGAATAAAGGAAAAAGATGCTGAAGACCTGGCAAATGCAGCAGGAACACTGCTTTATAGTGCTGGCATCGACGACTCTGTGTAAGT
>NW_011888136.1:0-5503 GCF_000806365.1 Fopius arisanus | reverse complement strand
TATTTCTACAAAAAGAGTCAACGTCATCGGGCAGAACGAAACCGAACACTTCACACAGTCAACACAACGCAGATGGAGATAGAGAACAATAGATCGGGACTCGCTTTTATGACAGGGGCATACCGAAATACTGAATTTGACAAATTAACCTTTATACTAGACTCGGGATCATCAGATCATCTTGTTAATGTAGACCACATGTTCTCCAGTGCAACAGAGCTGAACCCACCAATGAAAATTTTCATCGCAAAGAATAGCGAGTACATCCCTGCAGCTAGGAAAGGGAAAATCAGCGTGATAACCGATACAGGCGCTGAGTGTACCTTTGAAGACGTCCTCTACTGTCCAGATGTGCCTTACAATCTGCTGTCCGTAAGAAAAATGCAACAGAATGGGATGAGTATCACATTTGATGAGACAGGAGTGTAAGTAAAGAAAAATGGTAACATCTTAATGCATGGCAAGCTTTTAAATAATTTGATAGTTACTGTCTTTGAAGTTACTGAGGGAAATAAAGTCAACAGCTCTCAAGCCCTCAATATAAATCGTGATAATTATGAATTATGGCATCAACGTTTGGGCCACATGGGAAAGAATAAATGTTTAGAGTTTAAAAATAAACGAATGGCCCAAGATGCCTGGTATTTGAAAAATATAAATACGAATGATAGTTTATGCAAGGCTTGTATAAATGGTAAACAAGCTCGATTGCCATTTGAGAAAGCTAAAGATAAGGGTCACATAAAAAAACCATTGTTTATAGTCCATACAGATGTGTGTGGGCCAATTACTCCTCCTACAGTCAATGGTAAAAATTATTACGTCTCTTTTATTGATGAGTTCACTCATTATTGTGTAACGTATTTAATTACAAACAAGTCAAATGTTTTCTTGGTTTTTAAAGATTATGTCGCTAAAAGTGAAGTTCATTTCAACTCAAAAATCGTAAATTTGTATTGTGATAATGGTCGAGAGTATTTATCAAATGAGATGAAGGAATATTGCGTACAAAAAGGAATAAGGTATCATTTAACGGTTCCGCGAACTCCACAGTTAAATGGAGTAGCCGAACGTATGAACAAAACAATAACTGAGAGAGCACGCGCAATGATAAACGGTGCCGGTTTGAGTAACGAGTTTTGGGGGGAAGCTGTCTTAACAGCTACTTATTTGATTAATATAACTCCAACGAATGCATTAAGAGTAGACAAAACTCCATTTGAATTGTGGCATGGATACAAGCCCAAATTAAAGTATTTAAGAGTTTTCGGTTCAACCGTTGATGTTCATAATAAAACAAGAAAGCGGAAATTTGTCGAAAAATCATGGAAAGCAGTACTCATAGGTTTTGAGCCAAGCGGATATAAAGTTTGGGATGTAGACAATGAAAAATTCGTAATTGTCCGTGATGTAATTGTAGATGAGGTAAATTACTTGAAGTCTCGCCCAATGATGAAAGAGTTAAATCGACAGGAAGCCTTAAATAAAACTGATGTTTCTGACATTAAGTCAAAATCAGTAGAGTCAAAAGTTAAATCTGATAATGGTAAATCAGATACACTGGCGATTGATGAAAAAGTAATCCAAAATCCACAAATGAGGAAATCTGTAACTGAAACAGATGATGAAATGAAAAAGGAAATAAGAAGAAGTGATCGAATTAAACTACGTCCTCCTATTTCGTATAATGAAACAAATACACCCGAAGATTTTCTCTTGTATGCTCAGTCTAATATTTACAAAATACCAAGATCGTTTGAAGAAATAAAGACTAGAGATGATAGAATTCAATGGGAAGCAGCAGTTAAAGATGAATTGAATTCACTAATGGTGAACAAAACCTGGACATTGGTAACAAAGCCAAGAAACAAAAATATCGTAGATTGTAAATGGATTTTTTCGATTAAAAATGATGAATTTGGAAATCCAGATAGATATAAAGCACGTCTAGTTGCTTGAGGTTTCAGGCAGGAATATTTAGTCGATTATGATGAAACTTTTGCGCCTGTTGCCAGAATTTCTAGCTTTAGATTTCTAATTGCATTTGCTAATCAAAATGGTTTATTAGTTCATCACATGGATGTTAAAACGGCTTTTTTGAACGGTATATTGAAAGAGGAAATATACATGAATGTTCCAGAGGGTGTTGCAAATAATGGTAATCAAGTTTGTAGATTAAACAAAGCTCTGTATGGATTGAAACAGGCAGCAAGATGTTGGTTCGAAGTATTCGAAAAAGCTCTCATAGAAAAAGGATTTAAAAATTCTTCGAGTGATCGTTGTATATATTTTCTTGACAGAGGTAGCATATCAAAAAACATATATGTGGTCTTACATGTTGATGATCTGGTAATTGTGACTGCAAATGATGAAACAATGAAACAATTCAAAAACTATTTGATGTACAAGTTTCAAATGAAAGATCTCATGGAAATTAAACTATTTTTAAGAATTCGAGTTGAGAGAGACAATGGAAAATTAACATTGGATCAAAGTGCATACATTAAGACGGTTTTAAAAAAATTCAAAATGGCTGATTGTCAACCTGTCGATATACCACTGCCAAGTAAATTAAATTATATGGCTTTAAATTCAGAGGAGAAATATGATGCACCATGTAGAAACTTGATCGGATGTCTTATGTATTTAATGATTTGTACAAGACCAGATTTGAGTGCTGCAGTTAATATATTGAGTCGATATACAAACAAAAATAACAAGGAACTTTGGCAAAATTTAAAGAGAGTTTTAAGATATTTAAAAGGTTCAATCAATATAAAACTACCTTATTTGAGAGATAATTTCCAAAACCTTGTGATTGGCTATGTAGATTCAGATTGGGGTGGTGGTGAAGGAACAGATCGTAAAAGCACGACAGGTTACCTTTTTAAACTCTATGAACGGTGTACAATAAGTTGGAACACAAAAAAACAAGCATCTGTGGCCAGCTCTTCAACAGAGGCTGAGTACATGGCTCTCTATGAAGCTGTTAAAGAAGCACTCTGGCTAAAATCTTTAGCAGTCAGTATTAATGCCTATATTTCTGATCCTATTATTATTCACGAAGATAACACCGGTTCTATCAGTATAGCAAAGAATCCAAGCAGCCATAAACGATCCAAGCATATCGACATTAAATATCATGTGACAAGAGAACAAGTCGAGAAGAATGTAATTAAATTAGTATTTATTCCAACAGGTCAGCAAGTGGCAGATGTGATGAGTAAGCCACTGCCAGCAATCAAATTTTGGAGTTTAGAGATGGACTAGGCCTGATATAACACGATATACACCATGACTGATAATGTTGTATTAATGCATTTATGCTCTTTTATAGTCTCATAGTCTGATTGGGTTTTTTCTGGGTTTCCCAATCCAATGCAACAAATGTTTGACTATTTTGTTAGCCCCAGAGATATAGAGAAAGCACGAGGAAGGTCTGTGTTAAATAATAATGATAAGTTTGATGTAATATAATTTAATTTAAAGTTTTTGAGTTGAGATTCGTACACAATTAATACAAGAACTAGTTGATTCATTTTTGAGGAGGCGTGTTGGATTATTGAGTTTAATTTATTCTTTAAGTGACTGTTACAAAAATGAATCGATATGAATGTTGACTGAAAGTCACTTGAGAGGTTACATAAACATTAACAATGATTTCCGAGGAAGAAGAGTACTCTAGTTGGAAAGCAACAATTCTATTATTTCTGAGGATGAGAGAGTGTCTGGAGGTAGTTCAAAGACGTACGGGAACCGATGCAATTGGCGACGTTCCAGCAGAATGGGAAAAGAAAGACGTCAAAGCAACGAATTACATTTGTAGTTCAATCACAAATAAACAGTTTGAATACGTAAAGAGTCTCACACCAGCCTACGACATGATGAAAAAGTTTGATGATATGTACTTAAAAGAATCAACAGCTCTGCAAATGATTGTGAGGAATGCATTGGAAAGGATTAAGTTGGAAAATTTTTCAACTGGGGATGATTTTTTCGATCGATTTGAGAAGGCAGTCAACGAGTTAAATGCAGCAGGGGCCAACGTCAGTGATCAAGAAGTGTTGAATTATAAGTTAAAGGCTCTTCCCGCAGAATAAAGTCATATTGGGGACCTTATGAACGTGTTGCCAGAGGGAGAGTGAACCGTTGAATTCCTAAAAAGCCACACCAGGATCAAATCCATGCAAGACAAGAAAGACAAAATAAAAATGAAGATAACCTAACAAATTCAAGTTCCTTCAACACACAGACACAGTTTAAACCGACATGCTATAATTGTGGTAAAACTGGACATCTGCAGAGAGACTGTAGGAGCTCATTTGAACGAGGTAGAAGAGGACAAAGCAGAGGCTGGTCCAGGAACCGAGGGGGAAACTATCAACGAGGCAGAGGCAGCTACAGGGATCACAATCACACACAAGGAAGAGGCACGCACAGAGGACAACAGAGAGGCAATTATCGAGGCAGTGGTAACATAACGTCGAGTCGACAGGAGCTTGAACCAGAAACACGAAGCTATTCGAACGCATTCTTAACGGAAGTGAATAATACTAAGGTAAATGACGTGAAAGACCGAAATGATAATAAGATCGAGTGGATTCTAGACAGTGGGTGCACAGACCACATAATAATTAATGGCAAATTATTCAATGAGTGTGTAATGTTGAAAAATCCAACTGAGGTGGAATAGGGAGACGGTCGTACGATGAAAGCTACAAAAATTGGTAGAATAAATTCACTGCTCAAGGTCGATGCGAAATAACACTGAATAATGTTATTTACGTTCCAGAAATGAAACAAAACCTACTGAGCTATGCTAGAGTCATAGTTAAAAATACAATAATATCATACGAAGACATTTCTGAAATTTATAATCCACTCGAAGAATTAATTGCGACTGCACGTAAAGTTAATAATATTTACAGGATGACGAGCTACATTGGAAAACCAGAAGTAAACAACAGTTAATTATCCAGTAATAATAAGAATGAAAGAATAACTCTAAAGGAAAAATGGCATCGTACTCTCGGCCATGTCAATTTTTGATTACTTGAACCAATTATGTAGGAATGAACTTTTAGATGGGTTCCCTAAGTGTTTAGAAAAAGAAAAAAATGAAATGTGCAACATGTATTGAGTCAAAGATGCATAATGTTTCATTTGAAAATGACAGGGAACGAGCCACAGAGATCCTCGAGATTGTACACACTGATTTGAATGGTCCTCAACCAACTGTAGGAACTTGTGGTGAACGATATTTTCCATCTTTTGTAGATGATAAGAGCAGATTGGCCAAAGTATTTTGTATCAAATTGTTATAGACCCGAGCGGTTGGGTTCGATGATAGGGATAGATCACTCGTAGATAATTAGAAATGAATATCTCTCAGGGAGATTCAACTTTTTAACGGTTAAACGTTTTATTCAATAATTATAGTCTTTGATTAATGCCGTAAATATCAGGCAATATGAATTACAAGAAAAGTGACTTAACGAATAAT
>NW_011888135.1:31251-34652 GCF_000806365.1 Fopius arisanus | reverse complement strand
GTGTATTTTGGTTACGATCCTTTGAGGCTGCACTGTGTCAATAGGTCTGTCAGCAGGTACTTGTTACTCCGTGCAAACGTTGGCCTTTAACCCGTGATAAATGAGTTCAGGAGAGTCCTCGTTGTCAAATTAACTTCTTCTCGGATACGCAGCTCCGGCGTGGCAATTCCGTTACTTTACTTCACGGTACGACACTTTACTTGACTTCAACACTTCATTTGTACGACATCAATTTCGACTTCGAACAATTTCGTCAAGTCTCATTGATTCATCAAGTTAGTTCATCGCCAGTTCTCACCTGCATCAACCAAGTTACTCTCGGGGAAGCGGAGTCACACTTACAAGACGAGACAGTCTTCATCCACAATTACACCTGAGTCGCGTGAATCTATTGCGGACTAGTTGAGCCAATCCACTTCAGAAATTGCCACGCCGGAGTCGCGTAAGCAAGAAGAAATTAAATTGACAACGAGGACTCCCCTGGACTCATTCATTACGGGTTTAAAAAAGACAACACTTGTACGGAGTGACAAGTACCTGCTGACAGACCTATTGACACAGTCCAGCCTCAAAAGAGTGTAACTAAACTACACAAAATATTTGCTTTGTTAGTGAGTGAGAGTTGAGTGAACCATAAAAAGTAATCCGACATCGGAAGTCCACGAGAAGCCGAGCCGCCACCCCTGGTCCGACGGAAAATTGGGATCTTTTATTGCACCGCCCGAACCTCCGGTTCGACACCTTCTCAGCTGCCAGGTGAACGACCGGTACACCTAGACTATCGCAACGAATCTCCGAGTTCGCCGACCTCATCTTCACACCTCGAGAATCGTCTCATCTCCGAGAAACCACCGAGTTCTACCCTTCAACCTTCGAGGGAACCGCCGAGTCTGCAGCAACGCGACTGAGTGATCGCGCGCACCTTCTATTTACCGGTTTATCATCAACTGTAAGTCTTGAATCAATTGTAATTCTTCTTTCACCTCAGTGTTACCTATTTCTCCCATCAAATTGAGCGGTTTTATCTTGGATTGTTGTAATAATCCTGTGGTTTAGTATCTCAATAAATAGTCCTAAACTAATCAGTAGAAGGTTTTTCCCTCTATCTCTGCGTGATTCTCTCACTAATCAGAATTCCTGCGTAACCTAGCATGGTACACTTCAGTGTTTTATCCCACACAATACGAGCCCATTTAACTTCGGCATCCGTTTAGACGTAACTGGTCGCGGTCAATTCAGTTTTGGGGGTCGCCCTTTGGAGAAATAACCGATCGTCCAGCCGCCCGGAAGCCGCAACAAAATTTTGGCGCCCGAATAGGGACTCGATTGTTATAAAACGGGAAAATGATAGGTTTACGCTCGGGACGAAAACTCGGGGGAACAGAAAAGAAGAAGGAAAGAAAATCTAGCGTAAATGCTAACAGTGAAAACGACCTTCCCCAAGAAATGGCTCCTCTCGTGCCATTAGAATCCAATAATGAGAATATTGGACCTTTTAGCGACGGAGAGACGACGGGACGCTCGTCTCCACCTCGCATTCACGAGGAAGAATCCTCTGAACAAGACGATCTTACTTTACAAACTATTGTCTCAAACCCATACGCTCTTTTCGAAAACACGGTAAATAACTTAGATAACGTCGCTTCCACGACCAGTATACCGGGAATTAAAATTACGCCTCCTACAAATACGGGCGCGATCCCTAAAAGTTTCTAGAACAATTAAAGAATAATGAGCTCATTCCAGTCGAACAGTTGGAAATTATGAGAAATTTTATCCAAACCGAGCGGAGCGCGATAACAGAAATTTATAGTGCCGGAGTCCTTCCCCAAGTTTACGAACAATGCACCAGATTTCTCGAACCGAACACTCAACAGACCGAAACGCGGAACCGAGAAAATGACCATAAAACATTAGAATTCCCACAAATAATGGGACCAAATCCGCCGCCTAATGTAAATGCCCCTCTGGCGTCTAGCCGTTCAGAAGCAGCACCGAAATTACCGCCGCCCGTGAATCTTAGCACACCAAAACCGGTAGTCACTACGGGAAATTTACTGAATACAGAATTTGAGATGCCGTCAACGTTCGCATTCCCGCAACCAATAGAGCCTTCCGCTAACGCAAGGGCCATGATAAACACAAATTATCCATGCCCTCGCGACAATTCACAGAAATACGAGTCGGAGCTGAATAAAATCCCTTTTGCCAGCCCGATTATTTCACAAGCACTCTCGGATAGAATCAATTCACTCGCGATAAACCCCACGATAAACTCTATCAGGACTAGTCAAGAAAAACCACCCAAAAATGACGCAAAAATACAACCCCGTAATGACGGTAATTCAGCAAGCAGTAACGCTAGTTCGTATGCTCCGGTAAAATCATACGCAAGTAAACTGAAACACGCGGACAGTCAAGCTTTTCAAACCGCTCGCTCATTTTTTTCTACATATCCATTTGTGACCCCCCGAGGGGCACACACGGTTCAAAACGGAGGACCGAGAGATCGGAGACAGGAATATAGCTTATTTCCTCCCAAAACACCACAAATTAGAAACAATTACATAAATTCAATTCACGAAATGAATGAAGAAATTCCCTCAGCTCTGTCCCGGTACACGGGCACGCTATTTAAAGATCAAGTGGAACCAAACACAATAAAGTTTCCAAGGGCAGGCGCGACTTTTGAACCGCTTCGCCCACCTGGACTGAGCTCACTCCCTTATGCTTTTACGCAAAGTACCACAGTGACGTTACAAGACGCGCTATCAGCAATTCCAGAATTCGAAGGAGACCCCTCCCTTTTTTCTGAATTTGCTGAGGGTTGTGAGGAAGCCAAAAACATCGTCGACTCAAACATGGAGTCTAATTCAACCAAATTAATTAGAAATAAATTAAAAGGCCCCACCAAAAATGCTATACAAGGCCGTCAATTCCATTCCGTGAACGAATTAATAACCTTTTTACAAAATATGTTCGCACCAACCTCGCACAATTGCAAGGTAAATTAGGACGGTTAATGCAGGAAAAATACGAACCTGTCGTCGTATATGGAAATCGAGCTAGGCAATTAATGCTCAGCATTTTTAACGCGTACTCAAGAAATGGCGGTTGCCAGCGAAGCATTAAAATCGACACAGAACAAGAAACCATTCGTTGTTTTACACGGGGATTAAATTATGGCCTCAAGGTGAATCCCGCTAGATGTATTGACCTAGATGCCGCAATACGCGAAGCAATCGCGGCCGAAAAGGAAAAACAGGCGCGAGACGAATTACACGGGAATTATTCAACCTGACATTGGCCTCAGCCAAGGGATAACACTCAGAAAATTAGAAAAGATCTTAAACGACCGGAAAACGCTAGAATAAACGCCGTTCAGGAAGAAAAATTTTGTG
>NW_011888135.1:30439-31241 GCF_000806365.1 Fopius arisanus | reverse complement strand
GCCTCAGCCAAGGGATAACACTCAGAAAATTAGAAAAGATCTTAAACGACCGGAAAACGCTAGAATAAACGCCGTTCAGGAAGAAAAATTTTGTGAATTTTGTCATAAAACCCGTCACACGGAACAATATTGTTGGATAAAGCACTGGTATCCAAAACCCTTTAACTTGTGACTTCTGTAAATTTAAAGGGCATACAATACAAGAGTGTCGTAAAAGAAAATATTTCGAAGCAAGGGGACAACGTGAAAGGGAATCCCAACGCCAGAATTCGGGAAACGAGCCTTGCCCCTCCACGACCGGCGAGCGTACGGAGGAGAAGGCAGCCAAGAGATTCGAGAGATTCGAGAAATTAAGGGAGTTACTTAGATTACAGGATCTAAATGAGGAAGAACGGGACGAAATCCACTCACTAATAAAAGAAACCCAGGATCTCTTCCACATACCTGACGAACCCTTGGGGTGTACCCATACAATGACTCACAAAATCGTAACTAGTGATCGACTGCCCATTAATAACAAACAATATAGATATCCACCCATCCACAAGGAGGAAATTAATCGCCAAATCAATGAAATGTTAAAATCCGGAATAATCGTGACGTCAACGTCACCGTATAACTCTCCGCTATGGATAGTCGCGAAGAAACCCGACTCGAAAGGAAACAAAAGATGGCGACTTGTGATCCATTTTCGCGCTTTAAACGAAAAAACTATTGGAGACGCATATCCACTACCCCAAATTACTGAAATCCTCGATCAACTCGGCGGTACCCGATATTTTTCCGTCTTCGACCTCGCATC
>NW_011888135.1:18234-24699 GCF_000806365.1 Fopius arisanus | reverse complement strand
AAAACTATTGGAGACGCATATCCACTACCCCAAATTACTGAAATCCTCGATCAACTCGGCGGTACCCGATATTTTTCCGTCTTCGACCTCGCATCGGGTTTTCAACAAATCCCTATGGAAGCCACGGATAAGGCCAAGACAGCTTACTCTCGGGTTCTATTAACTGTGCTAACCGGTTTTCAGCCGAAATAAAGTTTTTCAAGGGGTTTTGAGCGAGATTTTGGGGGAGCGGATTTTTGCCCCGTCTATGCCTATTATCAGGTAGCTAATCCGGTAGGGACCCTCTCCGGAGAGGGATTGGGGATCTTCTAACGAAACTAACTAATCCTAATTTATCTGTAACTATAACTAAACCTAAATTTTCTGTAACTGTAACTCAACCGAAATTTTCTAAACCGTAAAGCTCTTGGCAATCCATGCAAGCGAGAGAGCTACGTTCGCTCACATGGCCTTCCACCCGTACCAAACTGAAGATTACCCCAACCCTCTCACAGCGTAGGTGTCTCAACCTAACCGATGGGTTGTCCTACTCAATTAGGCCAAAAAGGGTTTCAGGGACTACCGGAAGCCCAGTATATCGGCTATTTTTTCTCGATAGTCCCCGGCCCTTAACCCGATTTCGCGCAGACAATTTTCAACTATTCTTCGGGGGATTTAAGGGAAATTTAAGCTATTGCCTCATCGATAACTGTAACCGAATTTTTATCAGGGTACTTCTAAACTGTAGGGATTTAAATGCTGTCTCTACTTACTACTTTAAGGATTATTTTAGCGTCGCGAGCCTGGGGGAAATCAGAGAAGGTATCAGGTAGCTGTCTCCGAGAGGAGATTAGGTAGCAGGTAGCTAATTACTCGGGGATTATTCAGGTAGCTTTTCCCCGGATTATATTTAGGTAGCAGGTAGCTTTTGCGAGTTTTACCAATGTAGCAGGTAGCTTTTCGCGTGTTTAACTAAGGTAGCAGGTAACTTTTAGATGCGGATCTAACCAAGGTAGCAGGTAATTCTTATGAAATTTTCGCGGTTCTCTCTCGCCCTTAATCTAGGTAGTTACCCTACGGGAATACAGGTGACGGATTCGCCTGGAATTTCGTCACAATATATATGCATATATGTGCAACTATATATGTTTTATTCACATGCACATAGGCAAAATAAGGTTAGCATTATTCCTTTTCCGGGGGCCAATCCATTGGCAATTAAATATGGGGAAAAAAAACGCAAAAACGACCATTTTTATTGATTTATGGTGTTCGTACCGGAAGGGTTTCTCGCCGGTCGTTTGCAGGTTGGGGTAGAGTTCCGGTAGCAATTGCTCCATTGCTGCCACTGGTCGAGGTATTTCGTACATTTTCTGTCCGTTTTCGATTTTTTCAAGAGTAATAACCTGGGGTTCGTCCGTCACTTTCTTATCCTTTGTTTCTCCATCTTTATTTGCTATTATTTGAATTGGCAGAGGGGTCATTTTGATCCAGTTTCCGTCTATTTTGTACATTGGTGCAATGAAAGAGTTGCAGCTAACCCTTGGGCTTTTCTTGAGTAAAATATGCGTGTGAGAGGCCACAAACATTGTTTCATTGTTTACGGTCACAGGTAGGTGACTATAGCAGGTAGTTGTCCGGGCTACGGTCACTGGGACAGCCAGGCATTTTACAATATGGATGACTTCGCCAGCTGTGTTAGCCATATAACCGGGCTCTTTCATGATTCTTAAGGCAAATTCGGCGGGTTTCGAGTAGGCAATTAATAATGAATTTTCTAGCAAGTGCCTTTCCAATTCGCATTTCTGTGTTCAGACGTCAATGTATCGGTCCTTTAATTGTTTGCCAAAACGTTTTTCCACGTAAATGAATTTGCTGTTAACATAGGACATAAGGTCTATGTTGTTCACAGATATTGGAGTTTTAAATCGTTTAATGTCTTCCCTGCGTATTTCGAAGATGGAGAGTTTTGGATGTTCTGTGCTGATTAGTCGGTACTCGCACAGCGTGGTCGCTCCTTTCTTCGCCAGGCCGAAGACTATTTCTCCGCTTTGTACAGAATACACTTCCTCTACATTCTCGCTGCTTGTGGTATTATCGTAAATACGTTGAGCTGGTCCCTCGTAGAGTATATCGTATGCATCAAATGAGCACTCGTTGCTGGGGGCTGATGTCCAAAAAGCGCTGCTCCCATCCTTATCCATGCAGGCATTTTTCGAGAGAGTACAGCGTTTGCCCTGGTTGAGGTAAACCTGATTTTCATCCAGGTTCACGGCAGCATCATAATCCTGCAAGGTTATCGTGAATTTTGCCTGCACAACGACATTGGTCCATGACCCATAACTGTCGCTAAAATCTCCTCCGTCGCAACTTCCGTCGGATTTCACGGTCATTGCCAGCACTGCAGTTTTTTCAATTGTTTGATTCGGCCTTAGCCCGACGAATAGGGTGTCACCGAAATGATATTTCATATGTTGGTGCATATCGTGGCATATTTCTGGAGTCATTCCCACTAAATATTCGGCGAATCCGTTAGGAACTATTGAGTTGTGGGACCACATTCCACATTGGTAAATTATACGGTCGAGGGCCACGCGGTAGAGTTTAATGTGGACACTACGGAATCTTGATAACTGAAGTAATCTCACATGTGTTTCGGTGATTATCGGTTTTCTTACTTCTATGGTGCATCGTTTCACGTTCAAGAGGGAGATTGTTGTTAAGTTTGCGTTTGGTGTCCCACAATCGTACGCTGTGAATCCGCATACGCCATGGATAATACCCAGAAGGGAGAGGAGCGGAATTCCATCTGAAACAAAGAGTTTTTTTTTGTTTCTTGTGTCGATTTTGTGTATCTGTTGTATTTGCGTTTGAGTGGATGATGTTAAGTCCCTCCCTTTTTAGAAGGAGTGGTTTTAAATTAGACGACCGTCTCATACGTGTGGTCTAATGGGGAATGGACATGATCGTAGACTTCGTCATACGTGTGGTCAGGTGATTGTGAAGATTCAGGGGATTCTCGAGCATGGTCAATTAGCCATGCCTTCATCCGCAGGGCTTGATTGAGGGCGCAGTGGTGATCAGTGCAGTGTCCCAACTCGTGGAACAAACATTTTGTCTCGATATATGGTAGGGTATCGTAGCATCCTACCACATCGGTCGCGCTGATTATTGGGCATGACATGAGTGTCTCCAGATAATCAATGTTTTTTGCATTCATACAATGAACTCTGGATGCTGAATGCGACAGGTTGCGGAGGTCTTGCTCTACCCGCGACAGGTCTGACTCCCCGTCGTCCCATTCAATTCCATGTCGCAGACGTGTGAAGTCCCGGTTCTTCTTTAATATCTTCCGTGGCAGTTTCTTTGCTGGGTGATTAGCTTTAATTGTCCAATGGGCCACGATTGATTTCTCCACCCCTACTACAGCAATTTCCTTGGGGAACCGTTTTGCTTCATCTAGTAAAACCTGGATGTCCACGATGTAGGTCCGCATTTTTGCCTGCTTTTCACTATTAAATTAAATGCAGACTTGGCAAGTTTGTGTTGATGGTTATATTTCCCTTATCATCAGTGAGTGAAGAGTCCCGTCGAAAGTTGATAAATTTAAAACATGCTTGGTGTGTTAATTGTTAATGAATGGCTAAGTTGAGATAAGTCGAGACGATTTTTATTATTTTATGGGAGAAATATTTCCATTCTCGCTGCGATTGGCTGTCGGCAGAAGCAAGAAATTGTTAGTTTTTCTGCGCACTCTTTGCAGGTGACTATGTGTCTGCAGGAAACAAAGAGTATCTGCAAATTCTGCACTAGGCACACCTTACATACAGGCGTAGTTGCTTCGGGGCTTTCATTGTTTGTTTCAAGGGTTCTAGGGCTGATTGTTGAGGTCGTGACTGTCGTTGTGCTAATTGTTCGTGTAACGACACTAGCGGGTTGAGGGATTTCTCGAATTCTAACGGGGGATGTCGGCCGAACGGTCCTCCGAATCAATCGGTTAACTTGCCGATTTAAATTTGCGAGGCCTCTGCTGGGTAGTGCCCATCGTCTTGTGCGGGGTAATGGTACGGTAGCCGGGTTAATGCCAATCGCCACGTTGCCTGATACCTCGTTTTTGATAACCTTACAGTGCCTGTAAATTCGTTGGTGGATGGTGCGCGGATCGTCTCCTTCTAACCACCCAAACAACTTTATGCCACATGAAAAACATTGCACGGTGTCGTTGTAACCGACGTAAAATAATCGTGCTGAGGACAGGTTGGCGGGGCTGATTGTTCTACTCCAGCGAGAGTGTGGCCAATTAATAAAAGTCTCTAGTCGCTTTTGCTGTTCTCGGTATTCCATGTCTTTTATTATTCTGGAAATTCAATGTTTAATGGGGTTAAAACCCTGGCGATAATATTGTACGCGCAGGGAGAAGAAGCATGCTTCGGTAATCGATGTGTAGAGCATTTTTTATCGCTTTCGGGTACACACTGTAAGGCAGGGATACCTCCGGACACTTTACATGGGGCATAATGGAGTAACCGTTTAACCGTTTCCATATTAACGGCGTAAACGATTTCAGTTTCCCTGACCATTTCTCGGATTGATAGTTCAGTTTCCATGTATGTTAAATCATCCCGAAGTCTTTTGTTGGCAACCCCTGCTTCCTGGCGCAATTTCCTTAGGTTTGGGCAAGCGTGTTTTAGGATTGGAGGTGGCCTCACAAACCAGTGGTGTAATTGCCCTTCTTCTAATGAGTAAATCGCCACTTCCTCGAGTTTCCTTTTCTTGAGAAGGGATTTGCGAAACTGCAGGCTTATGATGAGGGTTTTTGTTTCCATGACCTATAAAAATGGATCGTGTCCATATTTTTATTTCAATTGCCCCCCGAGTGAAAATTTCGCAGTGTGATTGGTAGACTTGAGGAGAAAGTGTGGAGTTAATATGATAGAAATGGATAGATGATAGAAGGGGCGTGAAAAGGGTTTTCTCGTTTCCTTATCCTTGGTCATTGCTGTCGTTTTTTCCTATTTTTTTTTTATTCGTCACTTCTTTACAAAGGAGGTGCTCCAAATTCCGAGTTTGAGAGATCGAAAGTGAAGTTCACTGAAGTCATTGTTGTGACGGTAGACGGGGTCAGGTACTGACTTACAGCCTTTCCAGGAAAAAAGGGATCTTCAGAGTCGTCGGAGTTCAATAGAAGTCCTGGCATATCTGTATCCGCCTGGGAGGTGGATGATATGATCTCGGTTTTGGGTGTTGTTTGTTGTACTGGTGGATCAGAAGAGGTTCAAGCTGAAGCTTCGGTTTTAACAACATTTGAATTAGTCATTGTATTGGTGTTTAGTAAAGCGCATTTAGGGCTTATTTGGCAATGCTTTTTAGCAGGGTCATCTTCTGAGACCCATAGACCTATTTTTACGCTACAGTGGCAACACTGTACGATATCATCCTTTCCAGAATGGCAAAAACCATTTGCAGCTAGGGCTTCGGGTTTTACGGTTTTATAATGCCACATAAAGAAGGTTAATAATCGAGTTTTTTCCTCGGCGAATGCTGGGTGCATCGGTGTTGCGCGGAAAATGTCCGCGCTGAATGTATTGCATTGGTTTAGAACTGGCAAAATCTGGATCTTTTTATGCAACAGATATTGTTTCATTTTTAGCACGTTACTTCTGGCGCATACGTAGTAGTAGTAAGTGGCCAGTATTGGCGAATTTCCCACGCTCCCTCCCCCCTCTTTTCCAGGAAATGGACGTGCACTTGCAGGTATACCCCCCCCCCCCAGGCCGTATTGCGTAGAAGCGTGTCTAAACACGTTCATCCCTTTGGTCACGCCCTTATCACGATTTTCTTAAAAAGTACATGTCGTCCGGCAAGAGGCTTTCAGACTAGGCGCCGGCCTTAGTTTTTCTTAAAAGATAGATACGGACAATAGACATCCGGTGGAATGCGGGTGGTGGGTGGGAAAAGGGGGATTAGATGGTTTTTTCCAGGGTGGACGTTTTGTAAATGATTAACACGATAATTACGAATAACTTTTTTTTAATTGATTAAAAAAGTATGATCTACAGTTTAGAACTACATAAAATCATGGTTATCTTAGGTATAATGCACCACCGGGAGGAACTCGCCGACACAGGTCACTTCAAGGCCGACAAGCACTTGTTTAGTCCCTGATTTACTGAGGGGAATAACTTGTGACAATAGTACCTGCTGTTCCGTAGACACGGTTCCTTTAGCGTTAATATTCTCCATTACTACGATCTCGTAGAGCAATATCACAAGGATTGAATAAAAAACACCACGTACGCGCGGGCATTATAGCGTGTAACGAGCATCGGGGATGCCCGTTAGGATCCCCAAGAAAATTCAGAGATCGGGAAAGAGAGTGAGAACAGTAGGCCGCAGGTTAGGTTTACGGAAATTAGGATTTTCCCCCTTCGGGGTGGTTCAGGGAAATTAGGATTTTCCCCCTTCGGGGTGGTTCAGGGAATTTAG
>NW_011888135.1:14751-16204 GCF_000806365.1 Fopius arisanus | reverse complement strand
TTAGGCTCAGGGGAAGTAGGGCGAAGGTAATGGGCATTTCCCATTCACCGGGAAAATGTCACGTTACAAGCGTCAGATGCGAGAGTGGGGGAGCATACATGATACACGTACTCGCTCATGAGTGGTGCATAAGCGGTCACATGGTACGGACCGCAGCGCTACTATAACCCCCACCACCGGCGCTTGGAGGGCCTTATAATATGAGACGCTAAATTGGATGCTTTTAATACTTCGGTTTTTTTTGAAATTGTGAAAGTACTTGCAATGTCGGGAGACAGAACCGTGGAATTATTCCACGAATATCTGGCGCAAAACTCTCCAAACGGCAATTACGAAGAAGATCAGAGACCTAAGATTGTTCTGAAGAGTAACAGGATTATTATTCATAAATATTCAGGCGCTGAAGACTATATTCCGCGGAAATATCAGAAGATTTCGTCAGAAAACACAGCAGCATATGAGGTGGGCGATGAGCCTTTCGACGATGAGTGTGACTGCGCACGTAAGAGGAAAAGAAAAACGGGGAATAAAATACATATCAAGCATAGGAGAAATAAATTATATCATCTGGAGAAAAATGAAGTGGCAGTACACACAAATTTTCACGTCTGCTATAACGAAGAGCCAGCTGAATCCAATGAAAAAATAGCAGAAAGTTTTCAAATTGTTCGTAACGTTCCTTCATTGAAAAGCATAGCCATTGCTAGTTTATTAAATGAACGAAAATATGCCAAAAACGACAAGACTTTATATTTTGTGAAAAAAGCAATGCTGTGGAATAGCGATGTATTATTATATAAAATGAGGAAGTTCGGTTCACGAGTTTTCGATGGATTAGAATTGAGAAAATTGTATAAGGCAAATGTGGGTGAAAAATTTCAACACTTTCAACTTTGTAAGGAGTGTAGTGAAGAAGATTATTTTCCTGCGGGGGAAGAATCACTGATCTATAAGCATAATCAGCCAATCCCAGATCTCTCTTAGTAGCAGTGTACCAATGCAAACCAGGATGACAGGGTAAAGAAAACTGTAACCTCTATCTTATAGGTCATTATAGCCACACCCCTACGAATTTCAATACTAGAAAAATCTCTAGAGCAGCCCCGCCTCCGCTCTATATAAAGGCATTGTAAGAGAAAATTTGACAACATTTGTATTTCTACATAAAAATGGCATCAAGTCAAGGGGCTTCAAAATCTCAGGGCAGCGAGTGTGTAACCTATCGTACAGGCTACATATCTGGTACATTTAAGAAAAAAATACCGCCTAAAGCAGTGATATCGGACAAAAATAAAGTGCTGAAAATAGTGTGTGATCAATCAGTGACTAATAGTGATGAAGCCGCACATATTACAAAAATGTTGAAACAATTAAAATCAGTAAAAAAACGCAATCGTTCTTGTGGAGACAATCAAGCAAAAAGTGACATTAAACCAGCGAGTGCTGAGGATAA
>NW_011888135.1:11554-13762 GCF_000806365.1 Fopius arisanus | reverse complement strand
AAAACTTTGTAACGTTTATGTATCTATAAATAAACAATTTATACATTTTCAAATAAAAAAAACAGTTTACCCTTCGTTAAATGTACCCGAAGTTCCCTTTCCTACACCACACCTTTCCCATCAGTTTGGAAAACTTTCCCTATCCGTGTCTTCCTCTTTCACCTGCTTTCTACTCTGAACATCTCTTTCCTCCTCACTGTCTAGAGGGTATTTTGCTCTTCCCTTATCTTTCTACCATTTTCTTCCTTGAACGTCTTTTTGTTTTTTACAATGTAGAAGGGAATTTTTCCCTGTCCTTCTCATTAGCCTGTTTTTTTCTTGAGCATCCTTTTCTTTCTAGCCATCTAGGAGCGGGCGAGTGGGGACAGCTTGCGACTATATAAGCTGCGAAAATTTCCTAACCCTCACTTCCAAATTTACCCCAGTGCTCAGTGTTTTCGTGTTTTTTTCGTTAAAAAAAAAAGTTCAACATGGCAGTGATCGCCACCATTTTCATTTCCATGGTAAGTGGATTTTGTAGTGTTTTTTGTCCGCGCTTTTTTCGGTGTTTTGTTTTTATCGCCTTTTTTCGGTGTTTTTTTTGTTGCGTTTTTTTTTGGTGTTTTTTTTTGTCGCGTTTTTTCGGTGTTATTTTTTTTTGTCGCGTTTTTTCGGTGTATTTTTTTTGTCGCTTTTTTTTCGCTAATTTTTTTGTCACGTTTTTTTTAGGTGTTTTTGTCCGCGTTTTTTCGGTGTTTTGTTTTTATCGCGTTTTTTTCGGTGTTTTGTTTTTATCACGTTTTTTCGGTGGTTTTTTTGGTTGCGTTTTTTTTCCGGTGTTTTTTTTGTCGCGTTTTTTCGGTGTGTTTTTTTTGTCGCTTTTTTTTTTCTGACGTGTTTTTTTTTGTCGCGTTTTTTTTTGTGATTTTTTTTTGTCGCTTTTTTTTCGGTGTTTTTCGTCCGCGTTTTTTATTGTGGTTTTTCGGTGTTTTTATTGGTTTGTTTTTCGTCCGTTTCTCTCTCTCTCTCTCTCCACCCCGACGAGCCTCAAGACTGGGAGCTGGAGGAATGGGCCTAGGCCTCCAAGAAAAATGATTGATATTATTAAAAAAAAAAAAAAAAATGTTTAAAAAAAATTTTAAAAAAAAAATACTAGACTTAAGTTTTTAAATGTATTTTAGATTTAGTTTTGTATTATGCATTTTTAGGAATAAGTTTTATTAATTAAAAAAAAATGTAAAAAATTTAAAAAAAAAAGTATTCTAGGTTTAAGATTTTAATGTATTTTTTATACTTACGGTTTTTAATAAAAAAAAATTTCAACAAAAAAACTCTCCTTCTTCCACCTCACCCCTTAGTTTAAAAAAGTTAGGGAAAAAAAAAATAGAAAAAAAAAGAAGTTTTTATTAAAAAAAAAGTTATCTGTCTCTCTCTCTCTCCCTTGTTTTCCTCAGCCCTCCCTCTTAAAAAGTAAAAAAAAAATGTATTTATAGATTAAGGTTTGAATAAAAAAAAATTTATAAAAAAATACATTCGTTGTTATTTAAATCCATTTTTAAATCTATTTCAACAAAGTTTTCGGTTTTTTTTATAGCCATAGGGTAATGTTGTCGCTCCGTTGTCGTGGCGTCGTTTTGGGCCTGTCGCCCTTATAATCTTACTCTCCGCTTTCGCGATGACGTCATCATACATCGTGCGCCGTATTCCTTTGTAGTTGATCTGGTAAGGTTCTGCTTTATCGACAACGAGTGCTCGAATCGAGCCATAATGTATCTGTTTACGCGTCTCATAGTACAGACTAACCCCTTTTATCTTACTGACTTCGGCAATACTCCCATCAGGTTTTTTTACGCGATAAGTATAAAATTTAGGGCCTCCTGAGACAAAAGATGAAATGAAGCTCCCTTCACCGTAGCCCTCTACTTCGTCGGTCAAATCCCCTAGAAAGTTCCCTAGCCGTAATTCATTTTTTCCATCGCTCACGTAAATTACTGAATCTGTGTCGTAATATAAGACGCGCTCCTGTTGTTTTTCCAAATAAGAATATAATTTGAGGCGTGCGTAAGCTGTTGTATATGCTGCAATTACCACATTAGCCTTGGTGGACAGTTCCGCAACTTCGTTTAAATGTTTCCAGGATATGAAGAGAGTGTCGTTATCAACGGGGACAAGACATGTCACCTCAATTTCAGGATTGAACATTATGTGGGCAAATTCCTCATATGTTCG
>NW_011888135.1:8269-9472 GCF_000806365.1 Fopius arisanus | reverse complement strand
CTAACTCGAGTTTATGACTCTGCTCCGAGCTACCTGAAGGTTGCCCATCCCTGTCCTAAACGATAGCCTCCTTGCGGTATAATACCTATTTGCTTTTCTTTCAAGAAATTTGATTGAAAAATGCGCATACAAGTAGAGGCAATCGTTACACATTCTGTAAAAGGAAAAACATTTCCAGAATGCATTATTAATGTATGAAATTCCACACACGCCCGTCTCAAAATTGTAACATCAAGTCTGCAATAATGGAGAATTTCTTTTCTAAAATTAAACTGATAGTTTTCAGCGACTCGTTCAGTATACCATACCAAGAATTTTTCTCGAGCTTGGACATTCATCGTATCAGCGCCATAATATTTCTCATCCGGCATAGGCCCTACATAGTCCTGATTTTCTTTGTTATTGAAAAAATGTGGAAAATACCCTTTAGCTATGTCTCCTAGCCCAAAAGCCTTTGGCAAGCTGGCTCAAGCCATGTGGAAATAATTTAAACTATCTATAAACTTGTTATCCCCGAAATCCATCAAAATAATATTCGTACCGTTAAAAATTGCTTTATTTTCACTATTAATTCTACGAATGACATCTTTTAAAATAAATTGCGAGTCATACCCTTTCGCATTATGAGCAATACATACTATTTTTTTATATGTCTTACCCACCGATGTAATATAATCAACAAAACAGCGCACAGGATCCGCCTGATCAAATACATTTTCTCGAGATTTACACACATCACAAGGGCTTGCGAAATTTTTTTCCATTCCCACAATCTCGTCATCGTTCATGTCAGCACACCTGTCGCACACAGTTTGGGCGATGCAAAGGGTTGGTATATGGACGTTGACGTCATCAGTTCCTTCCATAGTGTCATCTTGTCTCGTCTCAAAGTCATGAAAAACAAACGCCACGCGTTTCCTTGTTAATTTTTTCTTACTTTTCAAGACAGGCGTGTAACATAGATGAGAAATATCTTCGTCCTTCTGCCATGCTGAGCAATAATACTTATTACACTGGTGATTCTGAGATTTCCGATGATCATTTTTGACGTTACATTGTTTGCATAACTTTATCGTGCCACACACGGTTGGATTATTACCGCTAAAAGATCCTGCTTTTTTATGTTGTTCAAAGCATAACTGGCCGTGAAATTCTCGATTACAGTTGTCGCATACTATTTTGTCAATAATTGTAGAGTCGCAT
>NW_011888135.1:0-4672 GCF_000806365.1 Fopius arisanus | reverse complement strand
GAATTAAAAGATTTGTCTGGCGAACATATTGAAGGATTTTTTTACGAGACAGAGTTGGTGCTGGTTAATAAACAAAATATGGATGAAGGATTTAGTAACATTTTTACAAAATCTATTCGCTCCCATCGAGTCCCGAGCGCAATTGCAGGGAAAACTCGGACGCCTAATACAGGAAAAATACGAACCCGTGGTCGTATACGGGAATAGGGCACACCAATTAATGATCAGAATTTTAAATACATACACAAGAAACGGCGGCTCCCAACGAAGTTTCAAGGTTGATACCGAACAAGAAACAATTAGATGTTTCATCCGTGGACTAAGGAACGGAATTAAAATTAACAGCCATAGATGTCTGGACTTAGATGCCGCGATTCATGAAGCGATCGAAGCAGAAAAAAAGAAACAGGCACGGGACGAATTACACGGTAATGCCTTCACAAACGACTGGCCGCAGCCACATAAAAATATCAATCTTAAAAAACAGAATCAATTCAAAGGACCGGAAAATCCAAGAGTCAACGTAACGCAAGAACGAAAATTCTGCGATTTTTGTAAGCGGCCAAATCATACCGAGGCCTTTTGTTAGATGAAAAATGGCTATCCCAAACCTTTAATATGCGGATACTGTAAATTTAAAGGGCACTCATCTCAAGAATGTAGGAAAAAGAAATACGAGGACAATAGGCGTCAGCAAGAATTGGGAGCCGAACCGAGCATGTCGGGAAACGAGCCTCGCGCCTCAACGTCCAGCGCGCGTTGAGAGGAAAAAATGGCTCACTGCGCCATCATGGCGAATCAACCGACCGAGAAAATTACTATCTTTACAATGTAAATGCCAAAACATGTAACACACCGACTGTCATTTTAAGAAGACGCGACCAAACGACTCCTTTTACTCTTATGATTGATACGGGTGCTGAAATAAATTTAATTAAAAGGGGTGCTTTAACACCGGATGATATAATTGACGGATCAAGGAAGATTCAACTAAATGGAATAGCTTCGACCGGGGTAATTACCGAAGGGACAGTCACACTGCCACTTTTCGGCCAACCGACACAATTTCACGTCGTAGGCAGTAACGTGAGTACCCAACAAGACGGAATCCTAGGAAATCCTTTTCTTGCTTCACGTTCAGCAAAAATAGATTATGACACAAAAAAACTACAATTAGAAGATATCGAAGTCGATTTGTACACGCAGGATATAATCATATTACTTCCTCGAAACAAGAAGCAAATATTCTTGACTCTCGCGAGCAAATCTCCATCATCCGGCTATCTTCCGAGGTTGCCGCTCGGTGATAAGGTATTCATAGGAGAGGCGTTGGTTTCAAATTGTAATGGACTAATTTTCTTGACCGCAATTAATACGGACTCCAACACCGTACTTATTAAATGCTCTCCGGTGACTCTAGAAGACTACGATGATGCCAGGAAAAACCAGATAGCATATCACGTAGCTCACGCCACCCCGTCTGATGACATCCAAGGACACTCAGAAAAGCTAAAAAATTTGCTCAGACTCGATCATCTCAATAATGAGGAAAGAGAGGCAATTATCTCTCTGATAACCGAAACGCAGGACGTTTTTCACATACCCGGGGAATTTGTCGGCTCCACCCAAGTGATAAGTCATAAAATTGTCACGACAGACCCAGCACCAATCAATACGAAACAATATCGGTTTCCGCCGGTTCATAAAAAAGAAATTAATCGTCAAGTGAACGAAATGCTGGATTCAGAAATAGTCGCGCCCTCCAAATCTCCGTACAATTCCCCATCATGGGGAATTACAAACCCCCGTACAAACCCCCTTCCACAAATAAATGAATACCGTCGTTTCATCGAGGGTTTTTCAAAAATAGCCCGGCCTCTAACCACCCTATTGAAAAATGATGTGCCATTTGAATGGGGGGCTGAACAGGAGAAAGCTTTCGACACGCTTCGCAAACGACTAATAGAAGAGCCGATTTTACAATACCCAGAGTTTAGTCAGCCATTTTTCGTAACGACCGAGGCCTCTCATTATGTCATAAGGGCGGTGCTAAGCCAGGGGATCATCGGGAAGGATCTGCCCATCTCTTATGCCTCAAGAATTTTAAACAAAGCCGAAATTAATTATTCCACAATAGAAAAAGAGCTATTGGCCATCGTCTTTGCCGTACGATATTTTAGGCCATACCTGTATGGACATAAATTTACCCTCGTAACGGACCATAGGCCGCTAGTATGGTTACATAATGTAAAAGACCCTACGTCTCCCTTACTACGCTGGAGAATAAAATTGGAAGAATACGAATACATAATCGTATACAAGCAGGGAAGTGCAAACGTAAACGTCGACGCACCTTCCAGGAACCCCTGTGTCGACGAAGAAGACCCCCTTACTCCTCTAGAAAAAATTGGCCAAGCAAATAGCGAAATGATTTCATCTAACCCAGATACTGAAGATGTTGAAGAAAGAAAAATCAATGCTGTGACGTGCAGCATGACAAAACGGGGAGGCAAAACGAAAGCAATAAATTCAGAAGGAAAAGATGATCCTTCCTCTCCAAACGAAATACCACAGCTCCCCAAACTACAACCGTGTGATAAATCTCCCAAAGATCTTCAAGGAGTAGAAAAGATGCCAAAAGAAATTTCATGGAGCAGTCCTCACAGAAGCCGTAAGGAACAATCAATACAATTACCAACCATAGAAGAAGAGGGAAAAGAGGACACCCCCAAGGAAGACTCAAGCAAAAAACCATCAGAAAAAACTAAAGAGGTAACCGACAATATAGCCCTACGCCAGGGACCAACGGTCTGCTTTCTCGCTCCAACTGGAGAGCCCATTGACGCAGGGGCACAACTTTTCCTGAAATATAAAACATTCAAAGGAATTATCCCGGGAGAGATTGGTTCAGGCGAAATTCGAATACAGAAGGAAAAATGTGCCACCTACTATCAAATTGTCTGGGAAGGGCAAGGACGTTTAACTGGCATACTCCAGGTCTTGATAAACCTTCTTATAAAAAGTCAAAGCAAAACCATAAATCTTTCACTCTCCCCGGAAGGAATTTATACAACTAAATGAATAGATATTAAGAAAGAGTTTCTTAAAGCTCTCGAAGGCACCGACATCAAATTACTAATATGTTTAAACAATATACAAATACCGCCGGAAGCGGATAGGCCTGAAGTTATTGCAGAATCACATTCATCAATGATCGGAGGTCATAAAGGAGTAACAAAGACCTGCGCTCGCGTAAAACAGAAATATCAATGGGACGGAATGAAAAAGGAATTTAGAAATTTTATTCGAACATGTGCAAGTTGCCAGAAACAGAAATGACTGCGTATGAAAACCAAACAACCAATGATAATTACTGATACCTCTATTGACGCGTTCGACCGAGTCGCATTGGATATTGTTGGACCATTGCCTAGAACAAGGAATGGCAACATTTATATTTTAACCATGCAGGAAGATCTGACTAAATATTGTGTGGCCGCCGCACTGAAAGAGGCCACCGCTGCGGAGGTCGCCGACGCCATTTCTAAGCACCTCATTTCTCTACATGGGGCGCCTCACACAATTTTAACCGATCAGGGAGCCAATTTCATGAGCAAACTAATAAATTCATTAGCCAAATGCTTCAAGATAAAACAAATACGCACTACAGCGTACCATCCACAATCCAAAGGGGCATTAGAACGGTCCCATAGGGTACTGGGCGACTACCTGCGCCATTTTACGACCGTCGAGTCCGAATGGGATGATTTATTGAATTTTGCGATGTTTTCTTACAATACAAGTAAACATGAAGCAACTCAATTTACCCCCTTTGAATTACTTTATGTGCGCACCGCTCGCACGCCCTCAGCTTTTTCATAAGATAAATTAAAAACTTATCATAGCCATGTCGAAAATCTCATTACTAAATTACAAGACACGAGATATCTGGCTCGCGAACACTTAATAAAAGCGAAGTAATAATCTAAAAATTTCTATGATAAGAAAATCAACGTCCAATAATTTAAATGCGGTGATTGGGCCTATCTATTAAGAAAAAATAGGAAAGGCAAATTAGATGATTATTACACTGGACCGTTCCAGATTTAGCAGGTGATGCTTAACGGCAACATAAGGATTCAGATAAAAACCAAACAATCTAAGGTTGTTCACGCCAATCGCCTCAAACTGGCCTTTGTCCCGCAGGGATATGCCGGGACCTTTTTTTTAAAAAAAAAGAAAAATAGCACAACAGGGAAGGAAAAACCCTCTCTATTTACCTTTTATTGTTAATCAACTTTTCTGCCTTCCCAATTTTTTTTAGAAATCGAAACCCCATCCGAAGAAATAATTCGAGTTACAACATTCCCAACACTAATAAAAATCGTTATGATAAAACAACTCGACTGTTTTATCTTGCAGAAAGAAAATGACGTCAGATATTCTACATAGAAGTATCGTCGTAGATGTTCAAGGCGTCGTTGATGATTTCGGTTTTTTAATACCGAAGGAATTATCATGGAGTTACGTGGACGGTTCCGCCGAAGTAGACGCAATTCTAGACCCCCCATGCGGATGGGGAAGCCTGTCAGTAAAAATGCAAAGCGTGAACCACCACCTCAGTAAAGAAAAACACGGATTACCCTGGGCTGGGCGCGGAACAATCAGGCGC
>NW_011888134.1:26375-29303 GCF_000806365.1 Fopius arisanus | reverse complement strand
TTATTATATATATAATATATTATATTTATATATATTATATATATTATTTTTACATATATATATATTATATCTATATATATATATCATATTATATAGATATATTTTGATATGCATAGCGCCAAAAAAAGCTGACAAAAAACGTTACATGCTTTTTTTTAAAAGGGATTTAGAATTTATAAACTACATTACTTAAAAATTTAGAGCCACGTGATCAATCTCGGGAATTACCCATGTTGAGAATTCTGAGAATTATTAGAGTCACGAGAAAAACAACAAGTAGACTGGTTGTTTTCGCTAAAATTCGGGAAATCCCTATGCCTTCTTCGAGGCTCAAACATTGTGAAGCGTACCGACTCAAGCTTGAGCAGAGTTGCCTCCCGGCCGGCATAGAGTCAAGCTGAGTTTTTGAGGAGAGAACACCGTTCTCAGAATATGAGTTTAATTTGGTGGAGCGACTAAACAGATGGGAAAAGTCGAATAATATCGTTTTTTGAGGAAATATCGAGTTTTTGAGGAGCCCATTGTTGGAGATCTAATGGTGTCTCTTATGCGTCTCTACAGAGTTCAGAGATTCTGACGATTCTTTCTGAAATTTAAAGACAAGTTTTAGCTTAAGTTTCCGATTAACATTGTCACTATTCTGTAACTGCGGATATCTTATTTGAGATCGAGTACCCAATAATTTGTATTATCGATTATCGGAAACATCGGTCAATTCCAGTTTCCACTATCGTGTTAATTTTTCTTTATCGTAACGGGAACGCGAAACCCGGAGTTAATATTTTGTATTATTTTTGTTCAACTCTTATTTTGTGTGAATTATAATATTTTTCATTTCGAGTTAGAAACCAGTGTCTTTTTTCTTGAGATAGAGGAGAATCCCAGAGAGGAAGTATCGTATACCTTCCTCCTTGTAATAACTAGAATCTACTCTTATAAATGAGCTGCCAACCATTTTGAGTTTTCGAGATTACGGATTTGAGTTGAACTGAGAGGAGTCAGTGCTTTCAACGCGTATTCTCACTGAGTGGGGCCCCGGGAAAATTTGGAGTTATAAGGTACTTTTTTGATGAGAATTACAAATTTAAATTTATCCTTTGGAGCAGTGGCGTACGTCACAGACCAATGCGATTCATAAAAAAGCAAGACACAAACCCTGTTCATGTCTCACATAAAATTTATAATGAAGGTAAACAAAATGATGTTCTCCAGTACAGACTTGTTTCAGAGAGATGGTAATTCTTGAATTTTTTTTATTTTCAGATTATGAAACTTTCATATACGGCATTCAACGTTCTTCAACAAACGTGAATATCGAAAAGCAGTGGAACACAATTGGAAAATTGAGATCGATATGTCTTACGTAGTTATGACGGGGAATTAAAGAGACCTCATTCAATAGTTTAATTAGTTGCACTAGTTAATTAGTTCAGTTGGATTACAAACTCTAAAAATGAAATGGTCGAATATTAAACGCTTGATTACATTATGAACATGTGAATATGAAATATCATTCAGTCAGAAATATTTACATTGCATTGACATCTACACTATTATGTACACTTATACCTTCGATTCGTATCCTGATAAATTTTGTAATGTTTCTAGCCTTGAATAACTTATATAGCGTCTGACGTGACATTTTCCAACAACTGGAAATGCCCGTCACCTTCGCCTTTCCTCCCTAAGCCTCCTCGCCGATACAAGAAAAATACACAAAGATTGTGAGCCAAAAAGGTTGCCGGGCGCCAGCTTATTGCCTTGACTCGAGGAATCAGCAACTGAAAAAATTAAAACTAACAAAAAGTGGCAAAACGTAACGCTAAACCGAACCTAAACTTAACTCAGCGAAGGGATTAAGGGAGAGGTAACGGGTGCCTGCATTGCTCAGTATGCTTGGTTGGGGAGAGAGGGGTGGTTTCGGGGAAAAGCGCCGAAATGTTCAAAAGAAGGGAAAACTAAAAAGAACTAAACTCTATCAACTCATCTTAAACCAACTATTTTATTCAACTGACTCGACAATGATGTATTGGAATTCTCCCACTTGACGGAAGCCAACGGTATTTATTATACCCGCCGTGCCAGCAGAAACTCCTCAAAGAAGGGAACCGTTCGGGACTCCCAAAAAAGTCAAAGGCTAATAATTAACACACGCCTCAAATCGTGAAAAAACTTCCAGATAGTTCCGCGAAATTTCTAGAGTGACTCGGGTCGTTTTCCGGGCTAAGGGAACTCCAAAATAATCATAATAAACGGTTTTCGGAGAGATAAATTCACAGATTGAAGATCTAAAGATGGGTGATTAAGCTAAAGTGGGTAGATTATTACCAGAAGTTATTTCGCGATTAATAATTCAGGGTTGGTTCACATGTCACCGAGAAAGTCCTCGGAGATAGCCTGGAAGAGGTGATGAGGGAGCAAAGGAGATCGAACTACTGCGCGAGAGAGACAGCCCTACGCCCAGCGTGAAGCGTATACGTTAGAATAATTTTCTCAAGGTTTTGATTTTATACCGTCTCGACGGCACGTCCGATAGATTCCGGGTAATTCACTGAGGGGGATGAAAAACGAATATCCTTCTAAAATTGGGGACTTCCACTGCGGACAAGGACCAAGATATATCCGTTTTTCTGTGAGCGGAGTGGAGCGGGGGAAACGCTGGAGGCTACGACGATACGTACGTTGCTCAAGGCCAACCGAGAACAATCTTTGCATTCCACGGGGTTTTTTGGGATTTTTACGCATATTTTTCCCGAAATGACCCCAAAACTTTCACGGAGACGGTCTCCTGGGATAAGTCAAGCCTCTAAACGCGATCAGCCGTGGTTCTCGAATAAACCATAACGGCAAACCCGCTCACGAACGCCTCAAAGTAGATAAACAAGGCCGGTTCTGGACATCGGGATCTGAGGGGGGTGGGGCGGGGGC
>NW_011888134.1:23878-25780 GCF_000806365.1 Fopius arisanus | reverse complement strand
TAATCTTCTAAATTTACAACGCGGTAGGAATCGCCAAGCAGTTGTTCCACATAGTGCTGTTTCTCTAAGCCTTTCACTTAAATTTTTCGACTATTCAGTAGAAAACTGTGAAAATCTTCGTCAATGTTCTTATAATCACAATCACCAACACTCCATTGTATTCCATGATGATTACGGGTTAGCTACCTGTTGGTTATAATATCCTGCATGTCCAGATCACTCCATGCACATGGTGGTTGAAAGAGGATGTTGATGGGGGGAGATTCTTCAATGTTTGGCGACTGTTGCACTGCCACTGCACTCAATTCTTTTATGATAAATTCTCCTCGATTTTGGAATCCTTGCAAATCAATGATGAATGCCATGCTGTTGATTGATTAATTTCGATCAGTCCAACTACTCTGACGTTCAGAGCGGAGGTTTGCAGTATCCCGTCCTCTGGGCTCGTGTCTTTCTTCACTGGCTATCTCTCTCCCCACCCTCATCCGATTTTTTCATTGCTCATTATATACTATTAAAAAATGAGCTGAGGACATTAATTGCCACAGCCTCAATTTCCTCCAGCGTCTCAATATCCGGACTACCTCCCTCCTCATTGTGGGAAACACATTCAGGGGAAGTCCCGCCCTCACATGAACTGCAATCGGGAGATCTTCCACTATCAAATCCTTCAGCCACGGATCCTTGCATAAATATATAAAAATCGTCGGCTTTCACAAGGATTGTGCGAACCCTAACCAGTGAGAGATAAACTTTTGTGAGACCATTGAATTGTTGAATAGCTCCATTAACATGGGTAATCAGCGATGGCACAGGTAGTTGCATGAACCATTGCAACGGTGTGATGGCATTCTCCAGAAGACGCTTGTATGTTTCTCCATCGTCTTGTGCAGCAGCAGACAGTTTGACATTTTTAAAGAATTTTATTTTTTAAACAATCAATAACTTTTGACTATGCAAGAAGAGCGATTATGATATCCCATATGCATGAAATTCAAGAACCAACTGATGAGATTTCTATAAGATGTTTATATGTGCACCGAAATGTTGATCTTATTGGGAGGAGGAGGAGAAGGGGTATAGGTGTCAAAGAAATTATACACTAGCCCATCTATACTCGATTTTTAATCAATGACCGTGGTATTATAACTTCGAGTATACATTATTAATATACATTGGTGGGGGGATTGCATTGAGTGATGAGGGTGATATTGAAGACCAATGCGTGCGGCAATAACGTAGCTTGGCGATGTTTGGATCCTTCTTCATCATCTCAGGCAACTTGTCCCAAGCCGCATCCACGGTGTCCTTGGCAATGGTTTTGATGAAATGCTTCGGTAGGAATGCAATTTCCTGAGTGGTCAGTGCATTCACATGCTGAGTTTCACAAAATTTCTTCAAGGATTTCTTTAGAGACCCGGCGTTGCACTTGGTGTACCATTTTTTCAGACGTTGCACATGTTCAAGGGGGCAATGGTATTGGGTAGGACTACCATCAAAAAGACTGTGATGGTAGACACACTTGAAAACACCTTCACTTTCCAGAGGCTCCACATCAGGGCTGCCAAAGTCATTGAAATCCTCAATTGGTACTTCATTCTTGAGAATTTGCTGTCGCCAGTTCTTCTTCTCTGCACCTTGGACGTAAATTTGTGAAACATTCTTCAGAATATTATTCACGTATTCACTCAATGTCTCGTATTTGATATCTCCAAGAGTGTTCCAATGTAGCCCATGGTAGTGACGTGACAGCCACTGATTCACTTCTTTGTACTTGGGAAGCAATTCATCCCATTTATGTGGTGGATCCACTAAAACAGCCACATGCACAAACTTTCCATCACTATTAAGTTCTAGCGCGGAAATTGCAAATTCTTTTACAACAAATTCGTTGCCAAAATT
>NW_011888134.1:20522-23313 GCF_000806365.1 Fopius arisanus | reverse complement strand
TGTGAAGTGATCACAATTCGTCAATTTATTCAAAAGTTGGAAACTTCGGAGAGGATGAAGCGAGATTTGCAATGGGATGCAATTGAGTCGATCAGCTCGTCAGATGGAGAGTCAGAGCTTGGAAACTTTACTGACAGTGATGATGATGGTTATGATGCTTGGGATGCTTCTACCCCATTAGATACCGACACCATCTCACCTGATGTCAGTGAAAACGTGGATGATTCGCCGGAGGGTCCAGCGGCTGTGGAGAAGGGAATTATAGAATCTCCAGCAAGCCCGGACCTCGAGTCTCCAGAGAGTCCAGCGGCTGTCGAGAAGGGGATTGTAGACTCTTCAGCAAGCCCGGACCTCGAGTCTCCAGAGAGTCCAACACCCGAGGAGAAAGGACTTGTATACTCTCCAGCAAGCCCAGATCCAGAGTCTCCAGAGAGCCCAGCACCCGAGGAGAAAGGACTTGTAGACTCTCGAGCAAGCCCAGATCCAGAGTCTCCGGAGAGCCCAGCACCTGAGGACTCTGATTCAATGGAGATGGATCCACCTGACTCTACTATATCAGAGGTAGCACCAGTGATTCTAGCAAATGTTGGGGCTGCACCGCCACCTAATTCAGCGGATGACACAGAACTATTTGTTCGAGTGGGAAAAGTTGTTTGCCCACCAGAAGATGAGGTGGAACCTGTTCGAATTTTCATACCCGAAGAATGGGAAGGTGTGATGCCGGAAAAGGCTATGAAGAAAAAGCTGAGAGAAATCATTAATAGCCATTATAAAGTTGGTGGAACTTTTGTAACAATGGGAGATGTTCGAGCCAAGCTGATCTTCAGTCCTCATGGAAATATTTACTTTCGACCAATGGGATCATTTACACATCCCAAGCGATTGTCAACCAATATTAAAATCTATCCAGAGGTAACTTAATAACAAAGTTCTACCATCTTATCAATCTGCTAACTCAATTATTAATTTCTTTCATTTTTTGTCTGCTTCAGTTGTAATTTGCGAGGAAGAATTATTTTGAAAAAGTGTCTTCTACAATCTGACAATTAAACAATGAAAAATTTTATTACTTGCGATCTATTATTTTTTTAAATTAATAAAATTTCAATGTTCAACTAAAAAAAAAAATGGAAAATATTATTGTATTAATCTATGCTTTGAAAACTCTGTAATATTATTCCGTAAAAATATCTACGAATTTTGACGAAGCACTTTTCATTTGCTCCCCCCCCCCCAGCCCCTTAATTTACACTTCTTTTTGTAGGAATAGTTAGAATTAAGTTATGATTATAAAAACCCGGCAACAGGTTAGGAAACCTGTCACCGTTGGTTCCCACTCCCAAAAATATTCCTTCCCCTTGCCCCACCGCCACCCCCGTCGCTACACACTCCCGCCTGCAGAAACACCATCGCTGCAGAGAAGGAGAAAACGCCCCTTCACCCGCCGTTCCCCTCGTCACAACACGCCACACGGAATGAAGACAAGAAAGAAAAGAAGAAAACCCCCCATTAAGACGTCACTCACCACGTGACCCCGGAAGAGAAAGAAAGCCCGGAACGACGAATAATTAGGACGAGGACACCCGATGACGAGTGTCCCCGATTGACCCCGATTATTACCGATAATCGGGGAAGAATGACCACGAGTATGGGGAAGCCATCACTCGCTATACAGCTGCCCCGTGCGTAAGAGATTGTGTTTGAAAACTATTTGGAGAATAGTCTGAGGAGCTAATTTGAGGAGATTGTTGGAGAGTATTTTGCGGAAGAGAGTATTTTGCGGAGAGTATTGTGTGGAAGAGAGTTTGGAGAGTCTAATTGTGGAGGAAAACCCGGGAGTGACGATCAGGGAGGAACGGCTCTGGTGGAATAATTGTCGGAGGAGTTCCTCGTGTCTGCCTGGAAGGATTAGAGCAGGCATGGGCAAAGTGCGCTCAATCGGCTCACCTAGCTCCCAACCCCAATTAGGCCAATGACCATAAAATAAGGGGTCCTATTGTACCGTGCAGGTAGTTGGAGGGGCGAGACCACGATGCTTGGGTCAGAATGGGGGTACCGTTACGTCAGTCAACGCGCAAAAATTTGAATTTTTGAAGGAAAAATATGAATATTTTCCTTGCTGTATTTTGCATTCTTAAAAAATATCAATTAATCATTTTCCCTCTATCAACTTCCGCATAAAACTCCGTTGAATTAATCACTCCGAATTGAATATTTCGGCAGCAAATTAATCGAAAAAAACTGTTGAAAAGATTTTTTAATTTATGTTTATACTGTTTAAACTTTCCCTCAGCAGTATTTTAAAGATTTAAAAGAGTTTTTACCGTGAAAAGGGACAAGGAAAGAAGAAATTTGAATTCCTTAATTTCATGACTTTTTAACTTTATTTCATTATATCGATCCCACTTTTAAACATTCAAAAATTCATCCATTTCCAGTTAATCACGAAAATGAATAATTACTGCAGAAAAGCATAAGAATTATTAGCTGCAGAGACTGATCGAGCAAAGGTAATTGAAAAATTTTCACAGAATCAAAAATATGTGGTCTGGCTGACAATTGTGGAGTGAGTGTCTGCCAGACAATTATTTGGGATTTATTCCAATATGAATATTGAAAGAACAAATAGATTCATACCAAAAATGGAGTTAAAAAAAATCGTTCATACAAATCATTTGAGAGAAATTTTCTCGCCGAATTTTCATGGTAAAATCATTTTGAGTTGTCTTCTTTGGCTCATATATCGGCAAAAAATATGAAAAATAGATTAAAATGTAAGGAAAAACCTCAT
>NW_011888134.1:12479-17056 GCF_000806365.1 Fopius arisanus | reverse complement strand
GCCTGGAGGAACGTCTCCAGGTACCCATGGATTTTATTATTAAATTCAGGGTGTACCTGGGCCAGAATTTTTTCACCAACAAGGTAAAATACTAACAATCAATTATAATGTCTTGCTCCTCCTTCTGGACTTAATACATATATATTATTAATTTTTCTGTTAACAGGAATCGCAGCAGCACCAGGAGATGAGGAAGTTCCTCAACTTCTTGCTCCCGGTGGGCCGTGAGATTGAGGCCCTGGAGATGCTGCCCCAAGCGCAGGGCATCGCGCAGCAGCACTATGGCAAGTGAAGTAGGTAAAATTCATTTCTCTCTGATTATCTTTCTTTTTTTTTCAGAAGTAATGAAATTTATTTCGTATGTTCCAGTTGCAAGCAGATCTCCAGGGAACCTTTTTTGTTTTCATTAGACTCATAAGTTTCTCTTATTTTTGTGTAATTAGAGTAATAAGTTTTTTTTTATTATATTTTGTAATTAGTATGATAAGTTTTTTTATTATTATCTTTGTAATTAGTGTCATAAGTTTTAATGTAAAAATAAAACAAAAAAAATGCTCCATTGTCAGTTTTCCCCATTTATTTCATAACAATCCATTTTCAGGTTATTTTAAAATTTATCGTTTATGGGTTTTCCACGTTGTTGAAGAGCCATGGATTAAACTCTCCCTCCAGGCAGGTGATTTGGAGACGTTTGGCAGCAGCAGCCTCGCGGTATTTCTCTAGTTTGGATGGATCTTGTTGGAAGACGTCGGACAGTCGTGGTGGTAGATACACGATGCACTCATCATTCAGAGCGGCAACCACTTTAGCACCAAATTTAGTTGAGATCACCTTCAGATCGGTGACTAAATACTTGCGGTTGAATGACAGCTCCGTTCGACGTTTGGTTGGCAAGAAATTCCCTCGACTGGCAATTCTGTTGATGTCATCGAGATCCAGGGCTTGCTTCTGCATTTTGATTTATTTGGTTCTCTCCTCGATTCACTTCGTCTTCGAAAAAATTTCGTGTGACTGCACTTATAAGTTGGAGATTGAATGATGAATCAGTTGCTTTACTCCAGCTACTTATAGGCTCTTCGCAAGTGGAGGGGGTATGCAATAATCACTTATAACATGAACGTAAAAACAATTCCAAGAAATTTAGGCAATCTCCACCTAACAGACAAATTCTTCGCAAAAACTCAACTGCCACCATACTTCGGAGAACTCCATGAAGAAATGTTAATATATCGATCCAACGGTCAAATTTTTCGCTGAAACTAAACCGTCTGCATACTTCTGAGAACTTGATGAAGAAATGGCAATGGATTGATCCAACTTAAAATTTATGACTCATTGAAACTCCAATAAGCAATGATATAAATTGATCTGGATTTTCCTAGGGGTTGTTAGTCTTATGTCAAGGTGGAACGCAGCAGCATTGTGCGCTGTTCCAGAATAATTGAAATTTTCCAACATGCCTTTCAAAATGCACAATCTTAAGGCATTCAACAATGGATTGATCGATGTGCTTAGTATATTACATTTTATACTCGAGTTTTGAAAAACCGAAATCATCTATCGGTTGGCGAGAAAAATACAATTCTCTCTACCATTGCTCGAATTCAGGGTTATCAAGAGGGATTCACAAATAGACAACATCGAGGTGGTCGTGTGCAGGTGCCATCGCATAGCAGAGAAGAAGCAGCGCTTACAGATCGTGTACGCCGGAGAGATGGACCATCATCTTTTCACAGTCGTATTCGCACGGGCATTGTAATCAATCTCCAACATAAGGATCCAGCTTCCTTTCTCAATGATGCAAGACAACTATCAACAGCACATTTGAGAAGTGTTCGCGAAAAAAATGGCAATATAAAGGCAAATGCTATTTTAGCTTGCCAATTTACATTGAAAAAGGATGAAGTGATTACTAGTGAAGTTAAATATTCCAATACGAAGAATGAAATCATTCTACCGGCTACAGATCAGGCAACGTGGTTTGATGAGAACGTGTGTGAGCCATTGCTTACGAAAATCGGTGATTTCCAAGAACGTGACTCGGGATGGGAGTTGAGTGAAATTATAAATTTGATGGTTAATATGAACCGATATGTTCCACTCAAGGGTGGCTCTTCAACGTACGTCGAGCTGCCCTATGATATTCAATGCAAAAAAGCTGTTGTCAATGTCAAAAATTCGAATGAATTTTGTTTCTTGTGGTCAGTGATTGCTGCTATCTATCCAGTAAAGACGCATCGATGTGCTACTTCATCATATCCTGACTATACCACCGCAACTCTTCCACACAGTCAAAAACTACTTGATTATGCAAACATTCACTTCCCCATCACCTTGAGTGATATTCCAAAATTTGAGAAGAAGAATGATCTGTCAATTAATGTTTATGGAATAGAATGTGGAGTGAATAGTGAGAAGGAAATAGTCCCTTTTTACCTTAGCAGGATGAACTGGCGCATATCCACAATTCATTTACTTCTCTTTTGTTCAAATGTGTATGTTACCGCTGATGTTCAACCAATTTACCACTTCGCATGGATAAGAGATCTCTCAAGACTGGTTAGTGCGCAAATTTCCAATATTGTACATCGTATGTGGTTGTGTGATCGATGTTTGTATCATTTCCTCGAGAGGAAACATTATGAGGCTCATTGACAGGATTGTGTAACTATCAATAAGTGCAAAATGATTCTTCCATTGGAAGAGAAAAAAGTCTTGAAATTTGAAAATCACAGATACAAGGAGCCTGTACCATTCGCAATTTACGCTGATCTCGAGTGCATTCTTCATCCGTGTGCTGATAATGATGATGACAGATTATAGCTAAAACATATTCCATACAGTGTCGCCTTTTACTTGCAGTGTTCCTTTGATAAGAATTTATCGCGCTTTGAAATTAAACGTGGAAGTGATTGTATTGCGTGGTTCATGGATGAATTAAAGAAAATCGGAGTGATGGTAAATGATAAACTGAGGACGATTGTACCAATGGAGCCGCTCACGTATGCACAGTCCCAAGAATTCTCAGTAGCCCGAGTGTGTCATATATGTGAGGGGCCATTCATTTTGACAAATATTAAACATCGAGATCATTGCCACTTCAGAGGTAAACATCGTAGAGCTGTGCATGCTGGATGCAATGTAAACTATAAAAATTCCCATGAAATACCAGTGATTTTTCACAATCTTTCGGGGTGAGATGCTCATTTTATAATTGTGGATTTCAATTGAGTTCAATGGATCTGTCGAATTGCTGCCTCTAACAAAAAAAAAGTACATTTCATTCAAGAAATCTATTCCACAAACAAAAGTCAAACTAAGATTTATTGATTCATTTAGATTTATGGCTAGAAGCCTGGAAAAATTGGCCACCTACTTGACTGGTGAAGACAAGACACGAGTTCATTGCAACGCTGCGCAATTCCATTTATTGATGCGTAAAAATGTATTCCCATATGAATATTTGGATAATTGGGATAAATTGAATGATGGGGAATTACCATCGAGGGCAGCTTTTTTTTCCACACTGAAAAATCAAGAAATTTCAGAGGAAGATTATGCCCATGCGCAGGAAGTTTGGAAGAAATTTAATATCACAAGACTTGGTGAATATTCCGATCTCTACTTGATAACTGATGTTCTCCTCTTGGCCGACATTTTTGAGTATTTTTGAAAAAGTTGGTTCGCAGTCTACAAACTCGACCCACTGCACTACTACACTGCACCTGGACTGGCTTTCGATGCAATGCTCAAATGCACTAGAGTGGAAATTGAACTTTTTACAGAGGCTGATAAGCTCTTATTTATTGAGAAAGGGATCCGAGGTGGTGTAGCTCAATGTACAAATCGCTATGCTCATGCCAACAATCGGTATATGGGTGAGAATTATAATCCAAATGAAGATGAGTCCTATCTCATGTACTTTGATGTCAACAATTTATATGGAGCAGCCATGAGTAAGTACTTGCCCTTTGGTGCATTTGAGTGGGAAAATGTCGATGGATTCAATGTCCTCAATGTTCCCGATGATTCACCCATTGGATATATCTTAGAGATGGATTTGGAATATCCTAAAGAGCTACATTATATACACAAGGACTTGCCGCTATGTCCCGAGCATTTTATTCCACCGAATCGCAAGAATACCAAGCTCATGACAACACTCTACGATAAAAAAGGCTCTATAATTCATTATCGGAATTTGAAACAATGTCTGAGTCTTGGTATGCGACTAACGAATATCCACTGAATCTTAAAGTTCAAGCAAGCAGCATGGCTCAAGCCCTACATCGACTTACATGCAGAGATGCGAACAAAATCGACAAATGAAATTGAAAAGAATTTTTTCAAGCTAATGAACATCGCTGTTTTTGGAAAAACGATGGAAAATGTGGGAAAGCACAGATATGTCAAGTTGATCACCAAGTGGGATGGAAGATATGGCGCGAGAGCCTACATTGCCCAACCAAATTTCCACAGTAGTCTAATTTTTGACGATAATATGACGATCATTGAGCTGAAAAGAGTTCAAATTACATTCAATAAACCAATCTACATTGCATTCGCCATTTTGGACT
>NW_011888134.1:3658-5584 GCF_000806365.1 Fopius arisanus | reverse complement strand
TAGCACTCTAACCGCACGGCCACTACCGTCGGTACTTCCGCTCATTATTTTGTTTAATTAATTTAACAATAATGAAGGGTCTACAAATTTTTTTAATGGTATTACAATGATGTACAAAGGTCCTACTATTGACCTGAATAAAAAAACTAATGAATTTTCAATTATGTGGTGCTAACTACCTGGCACTCATTTCTACATCCGCCACTTCGGCAGTTCGCGGGACGTCTCCAGATGTCCTCGCCGCGCCCCGGGAAGGGGACAGCGACGACCTCTGGTTACGCACTTAGTTTTAACTTATTACCAACGTTATCGACGGGTATCATAGATGGCGTCACACGAAGTTGACACATCCCCACTCTTCCACTCAGGAAATAACCTCATGGATCGGAACAAGGGAAATCAAAATTCAGTTCGCTATCGACCATCCGAGAGGAACAACCTGGGAAAACAACCAGCTATCGAAGAATATGGAAAACGCTCAAGGAAATATAAGTGGTGATTCGGTAAGCTAACCTCACTCCCTACCTTCCCGTACACCACAAGCTATCTCACGCTATCTAACCCCATAACCTTTCACGCTTGCTTCCTGCTTGTGGTGGCGTGGCTAACCTCCTTTTAGGGACCAAAATCATGGGCCGAGGAGGTAGAAGAAGAGGAAGCGGCATTGGCAGCTTTGACAGCCGACCTCGCCAAGCAAGACCATCCAATGATAACAGAGGAGAAGGAGTTGGACACCACGGAGGAGTCAGAACTCCTGGAAGATATGGACTTCGTAATAGTCCCACTTCTCTCAGACACAAAGGAGCTACAGTCCAGGGACACTAGCACCCCTGACAGTGGGCGGGGATCAGCCCCACCCCAGCTAACGGAGTTACCGACCCCGCTAACGGAATTACCGACCCCAGTAATAGAGCTATCGGCCCCACTACCGAAGCCAATACCGCCCCCGCTATCGCACCCTGAGGATGGATTAGAAAGGATCCGCCTGCTCCTCGCACCAGCAGAACGGATCCTCAATGGCGTCACCAGCCAAGTAATTCGTGTGGTGAGGGACCTGCTCGAAAGGCAGGAGTTCACTGGTCCACCTGATGGGACTCGAGTCCAAACAAGACCGAGAAAAATGTCGACCATCAGGAGGAACACACCGCCTCAGCAGAGGAAAACAGTGGAAATCCCACCACAGCCAACGCCCCCTCGCCCAGATGCCAACAAAATCAAGGCACAGGAAAAGAGGGCGAGGAAGCTCTCGGAAGAAGGACAAAGGGCAACAACAACGCCAAAAATCCAACCCCTACCGCCAGCTACCGGGAAACGACCAGAGCAGAATCCTGACTTGCTAATAATGAACAGGAGACTGGCAAGTCAGAGCACTGGCTTACCACCAGAAGGTAAGCAGGCCCCCTACCAACAAGAAAAACTCTGCTTTTTCTGTAAAAAGGGAGGCCACACTTACAGTAACTGCCAAAGCTACCGGGCAACACTTGCCGCAAACGATGGCAGACTGCCACAAAATCAGCAGTTTTGTTTTGACTGCGGCAGACGTGGGCAAACCATGAAAACCTGCCCCAACTGCAGAGACAAATGGCCTGCCAGAAGCCCATATATCCCAACCTTGGGTACGAATGTACCAAGGGAGGCCCTGCACCCCCGCCAAGACCCAACCCCAAACATGGTGGCCGACGTCACGGCAGCTGTATTACAGCAACTCCAGTCGGCTGGAATACTACCCAACAGAAGGCACACAACCGGCCCAGTCAGGAGTTCCTCGCAGAGAAGAAGGGCTAGGAGGCACAGGAAGTGAATCCTCAGCCCCCTCAGAACTATCACGGGGTGCCACCCGGTTAAAGCTACCGACAAAAGAGTTACCGACAGAACCGTTGATTCTGCATTACCGACCACCAGTTACCGGATGCTAGCGCCTAACGA
>NW_011888134.1:0-1478 GCF_000806365.1 Fopius arisanus | reverse complement strand
AATATACCGTCACGGAACAGGAATGCCTTGCCGTCCACTGGGCCATGAAAAAGTTCCGCTGCTATCTCGAAGGATACTCGTTTACCGTAGTTACCGACCACAGCAGTCTCCGATGGCTTCACAACTTGAAGAACCCAAGCGGACGACTAGCTAGATGGGCTCTCGATATGTCGGAGTATGACTTTAAAATCATACAACGAAAAAACGCACTCCACCACGTCCCGGACGCTCTCTCTAGAACACCGGAAAATGAAGACCCGATACCGGAGTCAGACCCCTCCGAGGGAATCCGTGGAGACAGACTCACCCTGTGTTTTACCACTTCTGATCACTGGTATATAAAACGCCTAGAAGACGTGGGAAGAGTCCCGGAAAAGTTCTCGGAATGGAAAGTTATCGATGGTCGCCTCTATTTCCACCGCCCCTCAAGTCTGGCCTGACTCCAGTTTGAGGACTTAAATGCCTGGAAATTAGTACTCCCCCGAGAGCTGAGACGCCAAGTGATGGAGGAACACCATTCGCTACCGCGAGCTGGACATCTAGGCGCAGATAAGTCCTACCAGCGTTTAGCCATCAAATACTACTGGCCGAACATGGTAAAGGATGTAATAACCTTCTGCAGTCAGTGTCTGGAATGCCAGCGCTGCAAGCCCTGCCAACAGGCCACGCTTGGTTACATGGGCCGGCGAGTCATCGAACATCCATGGGAGGTGATTGCCGCCGACATTATCGGCCCCCTAACCCGCAGTAAAGCCGGATGTTCATACGTTCTCGTAATACAGGATCTCTATACCAAGTGGATAGAAATACGTGCCTTACGCCGTGCCACTGGAAAATTAATTAGAAAGGCTATCGAGGACCTCGTGGTGCATAGATGGGGCACGCCCAAGGTCTTGATAACGGATAATGGAACCGAGTTTGTCAACAAGGACATTCAGAAGTTACTCGATGTAACGGGAATGGTCCAGCAGACAACTCCGCCGTACCATCCCCAGGCCAACCCTACTGAACGGGTGAATCGGGTCCTGAAGACAATGTTACGAGCGTTCGTGGAGAGTAACCACCAAGAATGGGACCAGCACCTCCTCGAGTTCCGGTTCGCCTATAACACGGCGTACCACAGCTCCCTACAGGCGACGCCTGCGTTCGCAAACCTGGGGAGAGAACCCGAGCCCGTCATTAGTTTTCGGCGACAGGTGGAGGGCCCCATTTTTTAGATTATCGTAAATTCCCCAATATCGTGCCTTCGCCGGGAATTATTATATTTTAATTCCCCGGACAAGGTCACATGATATAAAGCAGCAAAAAGTTCACAATGATATCAGTTGAGTGTTGCCTATCATGAGTGATTCATTTACCTTGTCCCTGTCGGGCCGATCTTCTATACTAGAGGCCCGCTATTTCCCGCCGATTGAATTATCACCAGAGAAATTGTATAGTGTGGGGTTTGTTCAATTTCTCACCTACAATTCAATTCC
>NW_011888133.1:33590-35103 GCF_000806365.1 Fopius arisanus | reverse complement strand
CCGCCCCGCACCCCCCCGCAGATCCCTATATCCAGAACCGGCCTTGTTTATCTACTATCGGCGCATGCGCAGACACTGGTACTCACACCAGAGATTATAGGGGAGATTGCTAACGCCAATGGCGAACCTTCAACCGAAAAATTTCCTAGCGGTACTGGCGGAACTAATTTTGCGGGTGTACCTGTAAGGCAAACAGGTCGCGAGACCAAGAGTGTCGATAATTTTAGGAGGCCGTACTGGTGAATAAGGTAGGACACGCGGGTGAGAACGTCGATCATTTTCGAACGGTGTATCTCCGGATAAGAGAGGGCACGCGGGCAAAAAAGTCGATAAAACTTGCTAATGCTATTATTATACCACAGAAAAAATTCTGATCGCTTCTTCAATGACTGCCCACGACAAAAAATCGACTTGAAGTTATTTTCTCACGGTGGTTAATACCAAGATAATTGATTATCTGAAAGACGTATGTACTTTTAATGAAAAACGATCCCAATATATGCCACGGCAATGTTGGTATAGGACTGCCCTATAATGAGCGAGTTGCATAATAGAATGAGCGCGTTGTCTTAGGGGAGCGCGTGAGGAGTCGCCCATAGCGGTCGTGTTTTGTCGCCTTCCCTAAAAAAACCATCATTTACAGCTTTTTTGCAGAGCTTATTAGCTAATAACCGTTAACATCAGTAACAATATGTTCAGTGAGTAGTATAAAGAGCCTACAGGTCCAAACTGCAAGTTCAAAATGAGTGAAAGTGCTCATACGAAGAGAAAGTTTGAGGACGGTCCAAGCACCTCATCGCAACCCAATACAATGAAATCCCAGGATAACTTGAAAAAAAATCGGAGCACCTCCACCTCCGAGGCCTTCGAACATAGTTACAAGAAACTTATCAAAGAATACGGCGTCAATAAATACACCATCAACAAAAAACCTAGACCTAACCTGCAAAACGCCAGGAAAACCATGACCACAGCCACTGAGAAGGGCTCAACTGCGCAGAACAACACTGAAGAGTGGATTCTTCCAAAAAAACGACCAAACGCCCGAAAAAACTAGAGGCAGAAAGCAACAAAACTATTGTAACTAGTAATAGCTATGAAGATCTCCGTCCACTGGTGGACAGTAACTCCGAAGATGCTATGGAAATCAACCAACCAACTCAAGACCCTCCACAAGGACGGGCCCTCCCAATCACTAAAAAACCACCACCAATCATCGTAAAAATGACCACAATTAGTGACATGGTGACGCTGCTGACCACCCAGGAAAACCCCAAAGGCTCCTTCCTGCTCAAAAAATCAATCATCACCGGGAACGTCACGATCAAATGCGTAAATATTGAATTTTACAACCTAGCTAAAAAACTCTTAATAGACAATCAGCTGAAATTCTACACCTACACTCCAAAGGAGCTCAGACCCAAGAACCTAATATTAAAGGGAATCCAGGAATTTTCTGAGGTTGAGGTTGAAAAGGAAATCAGAGAAATTAACCCCCAAGGAGTCTCCATCA
>NW_011888133.1:30009-33295 GCF_000806365.1 Fopius arisanus | reverse complement strand
CTAGCATTCAAAAATGAAGTTAGCCTACTAATCAGCACCCAGCTCCAGCAGTTAAGTAAACAGATAACTTCCAACAGCAGAACAATTAATTTAATACTAGAAGCACTAGACCTTGACATTCCCACAATTTAATGAATACCAACAATTCTAATCCGCAAAACAATAGAAATTCAGACATAAAATCACAAACCTCAATTAACTGTCTCAAATTAGTATCTATTAACGTCAATTCAATCGTCACACAGAAAAGAAGATGCCAATTTCTAGATTTTCTTGATAACCATGATATTGACATCTGTTTAGTATCCGAAACTAAACTAAAAACAAGGCATAAATTAGCTTTTGCCAATTACTCGATCATTAGATCGGATAGGAAAAAAACAGATGGCGGAGGAGGCACTGCCATTGTAATTAAAAAATCACTCAATTTCGAAATTAACTATCCTAGTTCCAAAGAAAATTCCATCGTGGAGTATACTATAATCAAAATCTCACTACCTAACAATAAAAAATTACTTATAGCTAGTATCTACGTCTCTACACGCTTAGAGAGAAAAGACTTATTTTTAAAAGAACTCAGTGACCTTTTTAATCTACTTAAATTAGATTCTACGAATAACTATCATATTATAGCAGGAGATTATAATGCTAGGCACCAAAATTTAGGGGATTATGCAAATAACGCGAAAGACTTTTGTTATATTGGACTCAATATAACACGACCAATAGACCACTACGTGAAAATGAGCCAAAGCATCAACGCTAGCCTCTGTAAATAGTAGTAATAAGTTAGTATTAAGTTGCAACAAAATGAAACCGAACGTTGCCGAATGTTTTTCCAAAACCCTCTTTTTTTCATTCAAAGGCATAATAACACATAAAAGCGACTAAACCACATAGCATAAATCGTTGGATTAATTATAAATAAGAACAGCAATATATAAAACTTATGTACAAAAATGGGGCGCTGCAGTGATTCTGTACTTCACACAGATACGCAGGAGTAGAATAATTTAGTTAGAATTAAGGAGTTTTTTACTACATTTGTTTAGCTACCAGAATATGTACGAATTTTTGTTGGGTTAATAAACAAATTTTTTCACAAAAAAAAAAAAAAATAGGACTGCCCTAGCATGCTGAGATTCGTAAGTTCAAATCTCGGTTAGACCAATTTTTTTTGCGTGCAATTTCAGATTCCCAATGGAAGCTTTGTAATCGTTTAAATTATATAATAGAAATAGGAGTGTGTGAGGTAAAATTACGAATTAGATATTGATGATATAATAAATGGAGGAAGGCAACCAAAAAATCGAAAAGGTCGCAGAAATATATTTATATTTATCTATCGCGGAAATAGATTTATATTATATTTATCTTCAATAAATGTGTATTACCTATGATAAAATAACATGTTAAGTACCTCCTATTAATTGATTTCCCCTTTCGTCCTTTCTTTAAATTCTCAAAACACCGAAAAACTCAGTCGCAGATACTTCCATCCTCCAATCAATAATTATTTAACTTCTCTACGTATTAGTTGATTAGATATCAAAACAAGTCTATCATCACGTACAACAGCCTTGTTTTTAACTATACACATAAAAAACACTACTGGTAAAATACGAGATTTCTGACCTCGTAAAATACGAATTGAAAAAATTTAAATTACGACCTTTAAATTGTAAATTACGAGAGCAATCCCGTAAATTACCGTTCCAATCTCGTAAATTACAAGTTTCAATCTCGTGCGACATCAAATTTTCACGTTTGAGGATATTTTGAGTAATCTGAAGATGATTTTCAGTGACATTTTTTAAAAAATTTTCAAAGGGAATTTTCAAATTTTTGAAATTTTGGAATGCATCGCTAAAAGTAAAGAACGTGTAAGGTCATCCACTAAGATGACCTTAAAAGTGTTATAAAAAATAAAATGATTATTGATTGCAGTAAATAAAAGGAACATGGAAAATCGATTACTTTTGATATTTATGTGAGGAACAATCATTAGATAATTAAAAGCTATGGTTCTTTTTTCAAGAAAGCAGCTGGTTGTCGGATGTTCTTTGAAACGAGCATACACTGAGGAAAAAAATTAGTAAATTCAATGAAAAATTGTTTCGAAACTGACAAATGAAATGAATGAATAGTCGCAAACACATATGTGATTGCGGGTGCTAAATATTGAATTGAATAAATTTGTTTAAAACAACTGATTGACATTTCGAAGTTGAATTATTACTTTACTTATTTGCAAAAATTCAAATTTGAAATTAGTATTCGTTAAAATATGCCTGAGGATGCATTCAATTTGGAAACATATTTGGTAACTTCAAGTAATTCTTTTTTTTAGTGTATTAAGATGAGAACAATATTTTTCAACTTTTCAATAGTCACGAAAAATTAATATAATTGAATTAAATAATTAATTAATCTGTTTTGATTTTATATAACCCTGTCATTAAGAGTATATTCATTTATTTTCACTGCATATTTGTTAAGAAACAGTAAATTAGGGTATATCTTTCAAAAGATTAAATTAATCAAACAGTTACTTTCTTCAAAAATATTTTTGATTGTTTTGAATGTAATTTAATAAAAATAACCATTTTTGGTCGCAAACAAATAGGTTTACTACATTTTACTAAATTTTTCTCTCAGTGGAGGATAGGGGTAATTAGTTTATCTGACTTAATAAGTTTTAATAATACACTAAAAAACATGTTTTGTTAAAAATTTCATTTTATTGGTTTTATACATACAGAACAATATCAGAGCATCAATTCTATTTTATTTGCATTTGTGTATAAAAATCATTTTACGTGCAATATTTTATTGATTACTCAACGCTATTAAGACATTATATACAGCCGAGAATATAATTGTTGATTGTTTAGCCGAGTATATCAATACCAATTAAGAAAAACATTGAGGTCATGAGTAAATATGAAGTATATCCATATGAATGGGTATTGATATACTCGTTTTCAGGGAGCACCACGAGAAGGCAATCAACATCACTCCCCACCTAAAACTAGAAAAAGACCTGAATTTGCAAAACAATACTTGAGAAGGCAGTAACTAATTAGAATAAAAGGGAGCAAATGGATTTTGTCTAAATTGCGCTAATTAAATGCAATTAATTAACACAAGGGAAAACGTTGAAGTTCAATAACACGGAGATGAAGTTTGGATAAAGATTTAGATAACGATTCACGATGAGGATCGATAAAAAAACCCGATGACTTGCGATAATTATCAATTAACAAACTAGGCGGTGAGCACTCTA
>NW_011888133.1:28663-29999 GCF_000806365.1 Fopius arisanus | reverse complement strand
ACGTAGAGAGATTTATTCGAACCCAACTTAAAGGGTTATACAAAGACATATTATACCACCAATGTAATTTAGAACGCGAAATTCTTAGAAATAGCTTATCGATAGCTACCATAATGCCAGATGAATTTGCATATCGATTTATGAAAGGTCCAGGTTACATGGCGGTATTAGCCGGAGAGGTAATACATATTGTACAATGTATTCCGGTAGAATTAAAAATCAAACAAACAGACGAATGTTACAATAGGTTGCCTGTAATGCGAGGTAATGAAACTGCATTTTTAACGCCGCGTACACATATAGTTGTAACACAAGCGACACAAATTCCTTGCAATTCACCATTACTACAATATTACCGTCTCGGCAGTATGTGGTATAAACTGATGCCACGTCCAGTTGAAGCATTACCACCAATGCAGATCAAACCCAACACCAAGGCTACATGGAACTACCAGAGCCCTGAACAATTGGCAACCAGTGGGATCTATACTGAAAATGATCTAGAGAAAATGCGTGATCGTATAATGTTTCCAATGGAAAATATGGCAGTCCTGAACAAAATTGCTCAAAAAGTCTCAGGAAATGGGACTCAATATGCCTCACCATCGATGTTCAACTTATTCGATGAAAGTGCTTTGGAAAAGTTAGCAGAAAATGGATAAAACTAGGGGACGTTTTATCAAATTTGGCACAATTAGTGCAGGATTCATTGGAGTTTTCATGATGGCTAGATTCGTGAAGTTATTAGTGGACACTGTCATTCATGGATATACCTTGCATCTAGTCTATGGGTGGTCCATCCATCTGGTCGGAGCTATTTGGGACTCCGTGACAAATTTGTTACTGCACCTGGCGAGAACGGGTGGAGACAATAAGGAGGATGTCAACAACGATATCGAAATTGTAGATATACCGTCTGCACCAGGGGATGTAACAACTGTACTTTATCCACATCTCAATGAAGTCAAGGAACAATCCGAAAGTCTCATTCAAAAGAATTTTGTCTAAACTACTGCTATTTTCCACTCGAAACCGATTTGCATAAAATCTCTGGGTCATATTTGAAGGAGGAAGCAGGGAAATCATCCTGTTGAGGTCAACAATAATGCTTCATAGACTGCGGCGAAGGAATTTAGACTGTAGTTGATATATATGTTTTGAGAAACAAATTAAGTTTTGTAACTATTTACTTTTTTTTTATTTGTTTTCTTTAAGAATAATAATCGAAATGTTTAATTTTTTGGGTGCGTCGTTCTCGTTCGTTCAAAAACGTCACTCGTACTTCCGTCTAACAAGGGGGGTGTGACGTCCGTCGAATGTTTAATTATATTTTTTT
>NW_011888133.1:26284-27997 GCF_000806365.1 Fopius arisanus | reverse complement strand
TAAATCAATCAATAATCAGTCATAAATCTAGAAAGAAAAAGATTCTATATATTTTTCCAAACATACTGGATTCATAACATCAACAATAAGTAAAAATGTCGATGGTTACAATCATCCTTTGCTCCCTTCTATGAAAGACATACATCAAGTGAATATATCAAATCTTAAACTCTCCTTTACTTGCAATCGAGCTGCGTGGTCAATGTAGTTCAGTGGTCATGCATCCTGTTATCAAATATTGACGGTATGAATCGTCAATCGTGACTTCGCTTCCGAGAAAATGTGAAAGATAATGGAGAGAATGGGAGACACAACAACATAAGGATTTTCGGAAAGACACGATTTTTACTTAATCAAGAAGAGCCTTTGAATCTATTGCATTGATGATAATCCACCCGAAAAACCGATGAACAATTATATGCGGATATACTAAACGATTCGACACAATTATGTTCGAGCAAGAAACACCAGGTTGTGAAATTCGATGGGCAAATGGATTCAACTTCAATCGAACAATCTTTATGGCGTGCACTCTCATTCCTGAGTCCACTTCTGATAAAGTGTGAGAAATTATCAAGAGGTTGAGAGATATCACGGTTAAATGATTTGTGAAAGGTCACGATTACGATGGGATCAAGAAGAGCGCTGAGATTTATTCCATCGATGATAATCGACCCGGGAGCCTCATGAACAATTGAATATAGATATGTCTAACGTTAATACTTTAACGTTCCTACACTGCTGTATCCTGTAACTATCAACAATTCCAACATACTTCAGAACGGACAACTCATCTACATCAAGACAGGAGATCTACAAACAAATATTCGATTACAATGAACTAAATGCAATTCTAGCAACATTGCGGTCTCATGTTTCATTGAAACTGCTCTCAAAAAACATTGAAAATTAAAAATTCTTGACATAAATGAAGACAGACATCCCGGAAAGGCATTTGCAATGTTAACGCTTTATAAAGAGAATTGGGCTTCAGTCGCTAATACGATTTGACTGACGTTCAACTCGGATAGCTATGAAAATGAAAAAAATGTGGAAGGCTTACGCATCATTCACTGATGAGTGACCTTCTGAAGCTTCCTATTACGACTATAACATGTAATGTTTTTTTTCAGTGCATCCCGATTGTTGAATCTCGTTCTGGAAAAGACTTTTACCTTCGCCAGGAATCTCAAAGCTGCTAAGCGATGATTGTAGCAGCAGTGACTCTCAACGAACCAATCGGGAGCAGAAACCTGGAGAGCTCTTTTTATATCGGCAGTGATATTAGAGAGTACGGCTGATGAACTCCAATGTTTCTTCCAAACTTTGTCAAAAGCTTGCAACTGCAACCCTACCAATTCTGCAAACCGATCAGTGGGACGAGTGAGCTTCGTTACCGTCGGCGCATCGATATCGACATTTTCATATTCGTGAAATTCTATGTACAACTCACTCTCAGAATGAGCGTCCATAGGCGACTTACACATGTCATTTTTGCATCGCAGACAATTCTTAATACTTTTGAAAGCTCTTGTGACGTCCGTCGAATGTTTAATTATATTTTTTTATTATTCACGGAATAATAATTCGAGTACTACACACTAGTGTTTTCAAAATGATATTCTTTCTCACGGTGACTGAGAAAACATCTGGAGGAAATGAATTACCATTTGGAAAAACAACGTAACGAGTTTTCCCGGAAAGCAAAGTAAT
>NW_011888133.1:18270-26274 GCF_000806365.1 Fopius arisanus | reverse complement strand
ATTGTTTCCTTATTTTTTTTGTATTCTCTTTCTTTTGTTTTAGAAATATAGGCTCGAAAGAGTCAGTTAAATTTTAAAAACAACCTTCAGTTATTTCACATACCCAGAGCCTCTTCTTTCAGCATTATTCCCATCCGTGCCCTTGGTTGCAAGATACCAGGCTAAAAAGGGGACGAGTTAGATTCAAATGGGTTACGTTTCAAACTATCGTGGGGTCCGGTTCCTCCCCAGTTCGAATCCAGTGTTTTACCTTTAAATTGGGCAACAATTTTCGGTAATCAATTGTTCGTGTTAAAAGAGGGATCAATGTTAACGTCAAGTCACCCATTCTTGACGTAACACTATATAGCCTGCGAAGAAGGCGATAGCATTAACTTCATAAATTGACATGTGTCCTTGAAGATTGCAGACTTCGTCAATATTATCTCCTTCGAGTCCATGAATGATGTCTACAGCCCCAGAGGTATCACGATCCTCACTGTTTTCTTGAACATCAATTTCACATGGAGCAGTTGGAAGTGGTGACTGACTATTGAACGCTGAAGAAATGCGAGAGGGCTTCGCTGCCACAAGAAAGTCATTGTCGTCACATGAAACTTAATTCCCATTATCACCAATGGGTACATAGCCCATCGATAGAACGTGTCTCGTGGAAAGCCGTACCATCCTTGCCGTTGGATTTTGGCAATTTCCGTTCCGAGCTCGAAGAAGACCAAACCAATGCTCCGTACCGTCTTGATTACCGCGAGAAGTAACAGACTTAAAATTGGGATGTTCCTCAGAGATAGTTTTATACACTTTGAGGAGGGCATTTCCAGTAAGCCGAAGTCCGTTAAAACAAGGTAAAACTCCGAAACCCGACGGCCTCGAGATTCTCCAAGCCTGGCTCCGTTGAATCAAGTCCAGGATAAGAGCCTCTATTTGAGGGTTCTCTGAAGATAATGGTCTCCTGTTGGGATTCTTATCGAGCATTCCTACCGAATTACACGCATCGATAATATCGTTCACTTTCTCCGCGAATACGGCACAAGCTTCCCAGGTACTCGAAGCCACATTGCAACCTGAAGAATTTTGCGAGGAGTTACCCCACAATTTGATAGCTTGGGCATAACGATGTCCGAAGATCTGGAAAGCTAGTTTAACTTTCATTGCCTGGAATGAATTTGGAGACAAATGAGTTTCCGAAATATGACTTAGAAGGTTGGATGTGGCCAAACTTCGGTCAAAAGCATACGTGGATGTGAAGTCATTCCACGAAACAATAACCTTACCATCCTTCCAAATCGCCCCGTACTTCCTCAATGCAGCAACTACTCACTTGATTAGATGCGGAAAGTCGAAAGCAGCGAAATACTTCTTGCCTTCTATCTCGACTGCCGCTTCCTGATAATTAACCTGCAGAATTGTGTCATAAAGACGTTGATTGTGAGGTCCCTGATCGCAAACAAGTAATTTTACTCTTACATCAGCCCCCTCCAAACGTCGAAGACATTCCTGTAAGAGTAAATGCATAATTTCTGAAGTCATTCCACTTTTTCCAGATAGAAAATATGCGATGGGCTGCCGCCATTTATCTGAAACGTTCAAACTAGTAAGGTTGAAGAAGAAGACATAATGCGCTCTCTCGTCCCTTCGCCCTAGTGGCCCAAGGTCGACCAATCCTTCAATCCAATCGTATTTGGAACAATACTCCTCAAAGCTTTTAATCGACATTTCGTCCCAGGCTAAAGAACAATACCTGAGAAGAGGATGCAATGTCGACATTTTTTTCTTGAGCTGTTCGAAGATGATAGGACAGAAACCCGGACTGACCTCCTATTGAGCTACCCACGAACGAACTGTACTTTCAGCTGGAAGAACACAGCCGGCTTTTCGCATACGTGAATAAGTTGAAGCTGAATGATATTGGAATTGTTTCGTCAATTCCTGCTCTTCCAAACTATACGGAGTGTTAGGTTTGTGAAATTGCAACTTCACCATCGTTTCAGCTGTTGGATGCAGCGGGGGGTCATGATTTCTCAATAAATCATCAACGGTAACCTTCGCGACTTCCTGTGCAGCGATTTTCGAACACTATCTGAGATGATATTGCAAATTTCTGATTCTGAGGGCACGTTCTTCGGATTTCGTAAAAAGCATGTCGTTCTCTGCTCGTAATCTTTTATTCGAAGCTCTTAATCGGTCCACTTCACTCTTTAAATCTGCATGTTCTTTTGATGCGATATTAAATGAAGAATATAATGGAAGCGATTCATTCGATTGACAACTGTTGATCGGAAGGATGACTGGATCCTCTGATACAACAACTGGAATTTGTGGTTCGTTTTCATTTGCTAACGATTGACTACTCTCATCTGCATTGAAAAAACCATCATGGGTTTCTTCAATTTCCATCTGAGGTTCAGGATCGTTAACATACGGAAGAGGGACCGCATTCCAATTCAACCTTTGCTGATCAATATTTGTAAAGGAATTTGCACGGAAATGGCGTCTGCAAACTCCATAATGCATGACCGTCTTCTTCGCCAATCCTTGCATCCTTGCATTACCTGTTACGACGTAAAAAAATAACCGTCTTTACCATCATAATCACAGAAAGTCGTTAGACCATTAGAAGCTTATGAAAATAGCGCCACGTTTCTGTCATGGCTGACTATATATGTGTTCAGATCACTATTCTACTCAAGCACTCGATGATTGAACATAGGGTAAGGTGAACCTATTTGTTTGCGACCAAAAATGGTTGTTTTTATTAAACTAGATTCAAAACAATGCAAAATATTTTTGAAGTGACTGTTTGTTTAATTAAATCCTTTGATTGATTCACCCTAATTTACTGTTTTTTAACAAATATGCAGTGAAAATAAATGAATACTCTTAATGACATAGTTATATGCATAGTTATATGCAATCAATACAACAAAATGAATTCTTTAATTCTATTATATTAAATTTTTTGTGACTATTCAGTAATTAAAACATATTTTTCAAATCTTAATATCAAAAAAAAAAAATTAGTTGAGGTTACCAAATATGTTTCTAAATTGAATGCATTCTCGGGCATATTTAAACGAATACTAATTTCAAATTTGAATTTTCCCCAATAAGTCAAGTTCCAATTCAACTTCAAACTTTCAATTAGTCGTTTTAAAGAAATTTATTCAATTCAATATTTAGCACTTCCTATCACACATGTGTTTGCGACTATTCATTAATTTCATTTGTTAGTTTCAAAACAATTTTTCATTCAATTTACTAATTTTTTGTCTCGCTGTGCCAAATATATATGGATAGTATATGCAGGCTCAGCTATATTCCGTATATATTCATGTATATTATGTATTCATATTCAGCGTATATCGGGGAGATATATGGTCTTTTTTGGCGGAATATATTTGCGTATAATAAATATATATTTCGAATTTATACCGCTTTCCAGGTAGGGAATCCTCGTCATTGCTTAAACTCGGAGCCATTTCCGGTTATTAATGGCAGGTAAATAAAAAAATTTAATTATTTTCAGTGACACATATTCTCGGAGTTTAATTCAGTGGGTTATGTGTACTCTGTAAAGAACGGGATTAACCGGAGACACTTACAACGTACCTTGTCGCAATATTTCATGTTCATCTACTGAACAAAAAGTATTTTCACTTGTTTTCAAATTTCCGGATGAATTATATTTACCGCAGAATATTAAAGTGCACACCGAAAAATCGAAACGCACGTTGCTGTCAGGAATTGCATTGTCCGCTTTTAATTTATTTTAACGCGCTGCGTGTCCGCTTTTATTTTAATTTAAAAAATCAGGATTACGTAAACCTATTTACGCGACTACGATTTAGGACAATTACGTCATGAGTTTATGTAATCGTGATTTTTGATCAATGAAAATTGCTAATTTTTCTCGGAAGTATGTTATTGTCACGAAGATTTTTCGGGGAAAATTTATGGATTGAAATGACACGATTATTTATCAGAGATTCATCTTGCTGGGAATTTTTTTCGGTGGACGGGTATAGATAATTTTAATGGTGGGAATGTTGAGTGTGAAACGCGGAGTTGTAAAAATTTGTGCACCACTCGATGAGGAAATCGGGAAATCAGGAAGGAAATGTCCAGAAATTAATGTAAATCAGGGGAAATGTAGAATAGTTAATCAATAGTGAAGTGGCCTCGGCTTCTTCGTTTTATGCCTCGCACACTTCAAGATATATTCGCTGCGAAAAATTGCAGAAAATTTTCAATTTTGAATTATTCTGTTAAAAAAAACAGAAATTTCCCAAAAATTCAAGTTAATTCAAAAGTGAATATTGACATTCACCCGAAAATTCCCGTAAGTCCCAAATTTTCGCTCTCCGAACCGCAAAAAATAATAATTGTTCTTTAAATTAAAAAAAAAAATTTCTCAAGAACCTCTCTCGCAGAAAATTCGGGGAATATTTTTCCCCGGTGCAATACCCGTTATCACGAGTGAATGTTCCTTCTTGAATTCTGCTTTGTCAAAAGTTCCGGTTTAATATAAGTGCAAAAATGTCTTTCCCGTGAAAATAAATTGAATTTTGCCTGAACGAAGAAACAGGTTGGTTCGTAGAACAAATCGCAACTCCGAAATGGAAGCACATGTGCACCTTACAGAACGTTAAATCCAAGGTTAGACACTTTGGAAACTACCTGCCATTGTATATACCTATTCCTAAAATGACGTTCACACATGAGCGATTCGAGTTATTGCCGTATGTGTACTGCTTCATTAAATTGCTTGTGCAGTTTACAGTGCAGACTAGTGAACAAGTGTTTACCACATTCCGTGCATCGCTATATCCAATGAGCCTCTGGGAATCACAGAATAATTGCTTCGACGGACTAATTAAGAAACGCAAGTATAGTCCAGCCCCTCGTGATCTGACTACCAAGCTGGACTCGCATCGCAGTTGCGAGGTGCAATCACTCCTGTCACGACATCGACGAAATAGACTTACGATAATTATCAGGCGCAGCATCCGGTGTTCGTGGAGCATACGAAAAATCAGATTAATTAGATCTGGTATAGATGTGGATAATTGTCAATCTTCGAACACACCTCGTCTCCACTTTCTCGCATCGATTCACCACACGGGTTTCAACCCCTTGTGTGCATATACCTCATCATCAACTCCTCCTCCCTCCCCCCGCCATTCTACGGCGAGGAACTCTTCGAGAGGTACGTTATCCACCCATCAGTGACTAAATAATCAACTTCTCCTTTACTTGTCACACCCTAATCAACTTTCAACATTCGCCGATTAATTTATATTGTCTTTGTTCCAGGGTTACCTGTATTTGTTTCAGAAAAACTCATCTATTTCAAAGTCATTTGGCTTTTTCTCGACACGAAGGAAAAACCTTCCCCTTCACAAGCGAAATAGACTCACATGATTAATTTTCCCCCTCCTACACCCAGAGAATAACCATCCAATATCGCAAAAGATTTGAGGTTGAAATGGATATTCTTGGAATTCGAGTGATTTTACAAGTGTTTAAATGGGATTTCACCGATCAGAATTTTTAAAAAAATAATTTTTTTTAAACGACTCGACAGTTTTAAAAATAAAATAAAACATGGAATATAAATCCTGGGAGGGAACACAGAAAAAAAATCAAATCGATAAACCTTTTGTGTAACGCGATATAATTATTGAAAATTCATAAATGTGAATACTTGTAAAAAAAAAAAAAAAGTTTAAAATTCGATTAGGGCAAAACGCAACGTTAAAAATAGAAATGAAAAAATACGGGAGTTTTATTTACGTGCTGAGTGGATGGACGATTTTTCAAACAAAAAAAAAAATTAATAAAACAATATTCTTGACATGTTTATCGCATATCTACACTTAAAAAACATATTAAACTTACCACAATTTTTAATCCAAAGAAGACGTCTTTTATCGTCGGCAGGAAATCTGAACAATTGTCCAGCTGCACCTTGCCAGGACGTCACTTCACAATTTTTATAAACACAGACTTCACGGGGACTAATTTTTTGAGCCATTTTCAAAAAAGAAAAAGGTAAAAAAATTAGTAAAATTCGCACTGCTCTCACGAGGAATTGAAATTTTTTTAGAAGCAGCTCCGTCAGAGAACGAAACTCAACTGATCGTCTTGATCGTCGAATTAATCGTCTTCGGGTTTTGTTTACATTATATTGTCTCAGCTCTTTACTTTTTACTGAGAAATCGAGCGAGCGACGAATGTTTTGAAAAACAAAAAACGATTGTCTCCAACACAGGCACGCTCTCTTTCCGTGGTACAACCGTTTAGACATTGTCATGAAAAGTAATGACATCATCATATCGTTGAAAGTTGTCAAAATGAAGCAGAATCCTTCTTCCATAATTTTGGAAACGCGAAATACTTTCCACGGAGAAGAATTCACACTCCCGCGCGATGGAGGGTTTGTCTACTCTCTCTCTCTCAGTCTCTCAGGTTTCGCATTGCTCCCTCTCTGTCTCTTCTCGGAATGGTGGCTTTATATTTTCACGACAAATTGAAACAATTGGAAAAGCTACTAGTATTCCAAGAAATAACGAATAAGGAGCAGCGAAAAGGAAACGCGGGATAGCGATAGCGAAAGAGCGAAAAATAGAGAAAGAGAACGATTGTAACTAATTGATTATTTTTATGTGTGTTTCAGAAATTAGAAGAAATCAGTTTTTATTGTAGGGGAACTTAGCGGACAAAAATAATGTACTCAATTAGAATTAAAGGCAATTTTTAGTGTTTCCATTTCTTAATTGCAAAATATCAAAATATCAAAATAGTTGAATTTTGTTTAATGCGTTGGAAAAATTTGTGATACATTTTACAATATTTTTTCATTGATCATTTTTGTTTCACCGCTTATTTCAGATAAAACAATAATCAAAAATGTTTTGTCAGTTCGAAAACTTCCTGTTAAAAAAAAAAAATTAACATCTTTTAATGAGGTTTGAACTTGCATTCGGCTCAACCTCCGCAGCGGATTACTATCGACGTTCTTGCCCGCGTGTCCTGTTTTACTCACAGGTACGCCCTCTTATGATTATCGACGTTCTCGTCCGCGTGCCCTATTGTATCCGCACATACGGCCGCTGAAAGTTATCGACACTCCTGACCTCGCGACCTGTTTGACTTACAGATACACCCGCAAAATTAGTTCGGCTAGGGCGGCCAGACAATTTCGCGGTTGAAGGCTCGCCATAAGCGTTAGCAATCTCCCCTATAATCTCTGCTGTGATGTCCTGAGCTTGATAGCCAGTAGATGTCACTATGTATGATTAATTTTAGTCCGCCAAATTTAAATTAATTTTAATCGTTTTTAATTTTAATCAGTGTCGAAATACGCAGAAAATAAGTAGATACAATGGACAATGGACAACGAACAATGAAAACAAGACCACCAGTGTGGGAAAAACCGTTACCCATAACTATAAATCTTAACCTCTCGAGTTTAACTTTTCCATTTATTTACTCGTAAAATTGGTTGGATAAACATTTTCTCCAAACCCGAAACTTGAGGAGGAAATCATAAATCTTCAAACCAATACAGTCTAAGTCATAAAATATCAGTTCTGTTTTTGCTCAAGTTTTTGTTTCAACACGTGTGAGGTCTCCTTTGTCCATTGTGTCGAAAACTGAGGGCCTGAGTCCCTTGACAGAGAAAACGCGATGTCACGCGTTTTCCTTTTTACCATTCTCCTTATTCTACCCCTCTTCCTTTTGCTTGACCAAGTTGCGTGCGCAACAGTTAGACTAGTGGGGGTTGTAGGAACCAACCCTTGGAAAATTAGTTAAGTTTAGGCAGTTCGATTTTAACTTGTTACAGAGCCGCTTCTCTCTTCAAATAGTTACTCTCCAAGTTACACAGTGTAGATTTGTGTTTTTTGTTTTTCTTATTGTCTATTAATATTTCGAGTTTCAAGTTTAGTTTAAAAGTTATTGAATAAAGTGTGTGTTACGTGCTCTCCTAAGCACTGCTGTTTGGAT
>NW_011888133.1:16876-18260 GCF_000806365.1 Fopius arisanus | reverse complement strand
CTGACTGACCAAGGCCGAAATTTCATTAGTTCAATGATAACAAGAATTAACAAGCGGTTTAGAATCAGACAATTACAAACCACTGCTTTTCATCCACAATCAAATGGATCTTTAGAACGTTCGCACCATGTATTGGGCGAATATTTAAAACAATATGCTGATCAAGATGCAGAATGGGATCAATGGATTGAATTAGCCATGCTATCCTACAATACTTGTGTCCACGAAGGTACCAAGTTTACACCATATGAGTTAGTATTTGGTAAAAATGCACGACTTCCCTCAGAAGAACCAGTGCATCAACTTGACAAATTACCAACTTATGACAATTATATAGAAAATTTAGTACAAAGACTGACTAAAACTAGGAAACTAGCATATGATAATTTAGTCGCTTCAAAACACAAATCAAAATTTTACTATGATAAAAAAATCAATCCTATCAAATTTCAAGAGGGTGACAATGTGTTCTTGTTAAGTGGACCAAAACCAGGCAAACTGGGTGACCAGTATCTGGGTCCTTACAAGGTCTTGGAAGTGTTCTCTAATGGTAATGTTAAAATCTTATACAAAAATAAACCAAAGTTAGTTCATTCCAATCGCTTAAAAATGACCAAGATCATAAATATTAAACATAAATTGAAATCTAAAAAAAGATCAAAGAATAATATTCCAAAAGACTCGGATTTGGATTATCTACCCTAGATAATATGCATATGTATATATATATATATACATATATATTTTTTATTTTTTTTTTTAATTATTTTACTTCATTAATTTTTTTTTTTTTTAATTTTTTTTTCTTCTTCACAGGAAAGATGATTCTTTTCAAAGTTTCGTTATTTGTAGTAATGTGGAATTGTGTGTCAGCGATTATAGGATATGATTGCGGGACTAGTTCCGTTAACGTTACAACAATTTCATTATTGGATATAGATGATTGTGACATTCCTGAGGAAGATGTCACAACATCCGAAACTCATATTTTTTTGTTGCAGACTAATAAATTTAGTCCTACAGAGATTATCCAATGTAAAATTGAGATAAGTCGTTCAGTTCACCATTGCGGTATGCACTCCCATGTCTCAGTGGTTGACAATTCGTATATGGAATACATTCATTCTGTTTCAAAAGAAACGTGCCAGATTGCCCATGATCATGGTACGATTCGTATTGCTAATACAATAATTGATGGCCTTTTACCCAATACAACAACCACACGAAGCATTACTCTTGCCGGCAGAGCAACCAATGATGGCACTTGCTATGGAGCTCAATATTCGGATCCTTACGGCTCGTGGGACTCAGTAGTTGTAATGGGTATTGCTCGCATTTCTTTAAAAGCAATAACTGCGAGAGTTAAAGTCGATAAAAGTAGAAT
>NW_011888133.1:12162-15768 GCF_000806365.1 Fopius arisanus | reverse complement strand
TCGATAATTTCAACTTGGTTGTTTTAAAAACTATCCATATAGAAGATGCATTTTAAAGTGATTGTGACTCCAATTATTTTTGATTTTTTTAAGAATAACTTCTGCTCATTATTATTGACAAAAAAGAAAAAAAAATTAAACGAAAACTAATTAGTCCCAAATTCTTATCATGTTCTCCTAAATTTCACCAATTTACTACCTAAATATTTACCAAGAAAAAAGTTTGAAAAGTTAATTAAGAACGATATTGCTTCCAAGTGCATGGTGCCAAACTGTGCGAGGATCCGTGTCTGCGCATGCGCCGATGTAAATACTACAGACCATTTTTTAATTTGATTAGTATCTAATGAACAATCAGGTGTAGAAGGATGATACCAATTTATTTATTATCTACAAACGATTTGCTTTCCATTGGTTAATATTATTTCGGTCTACAAATAAAAATTAGTGGGGTGGGGTGCTAACTTCTAATCATTATTTTGTTTAATTAATTAAAAAATAATGAAGGGTCTACAAAATTTTTTAATGATATTACAATGATGTGCAAAGGTCCTACTATTGATCTAAATAAAAAAACTAATGAATTTTCAATTATGTGGTGCCAACTACCAGTCACCGGAAGTTGGTCACATTCATGGAGAGGTTCACTTGAGGGCAATCTAGCGAGTTTTCCAAACACTATTTCGTAAGGTGTATGTTTAGTTCCTTCATGTACACTGGTATTATAGGAGAAGGTGGCCAATTCCAACCACTCATCCCAATCATCATCGGATTTAGTGTATTGTTTCAAAAATTCACTCAAAGTGTGGTGAGATCGCTCGAGAGAGCCGTTGGATTGCGGATGATAAGCGGATGTAGTATATTTTCTTATTTTAAATCGCTTAGCAATTCGATGCATCATACCACTGGTGAAGTTGTTTCCTTGATCGGTTAATATGGCCTTTGGGGCCCCGAAAGAACAAATGAATTTTTTTATGAACGCGTCCGCTACTGTGGTTGCTAAAGCGTCTGGAAGAGGCACCGCAATTAGAAATTTTGACAAGAGGTCCTGTATGGTCAAAATCCAGACATTTCCGCCCTTGGTTAGTTGTTTCGCACCGACTAAATCCATTGCGATTTTATCAAATACTGTACCCGGTGTATCAGTAATGATCATGGGTTGTTTAGTTTTTACCCTTTGTAACTTTTTCAGCTGACAATCTAAACATTGTTGAATTCGATGCTGTACATCTCTTTTTAAATCTTCCCAAATAAAATTTTGTTTAATTCGTTGATAGGTTTTGGATACCCCTTTATGTCCACCTACGGGAGCGTTGTGCATTTCTTCAAAAATGAGATCTCTTCTTTCCTCGGGAATGAATCTAACGAGTCCCATACAAATGAGAATTTTGATTGGTGATTCGCCACAAGTGCGTTTTATTATTAGAAAAACGGAGTCCCAAGTGATATTCATTATTTCCCGAGTTTGCGCGATGCTAATTGTTTGGATTTGTAAAATTTCGGCCATGTCTTTTAAGTTTTTCAAGCACCGTCATCGCATGGTTTATTGCTGGTACTTATAAAATAAGCTAAATGATCTTTTCTTAAATAAAAGAGGTCCTTGATTTGTTTTATATTGGAATATGTTTTTAGCGTTTCATTTAACAATTCTGAGGAAGTGATAATTTCAGAATTTTTTGAAAGATTGTGTGGTGTTTCGCAAACTAGTAATTCGGGAATCAATTCTATTTCCTCGTTTTCAGTTTCAATGTCGTCAATTTCATCAATTGTGGATAATGTGTTTAAATGATTTAATCTTGGTCGCAATACCCTATCAGATGGAATAATTTTACTCTTAACAAATTCTCTTTCTGAATTAATTTTTTCTTTTTCTACATCAAGTTCTGCTCGTCCCAATGAGTCTGATGTAGTGTCAATTATTTTATTTAATTCAACATGTCCTTCTTCCGAGGATTTTGTTGATATAATGTTTCCCTTTTTTTGTCTTTTGTTTACTGTGGACTTGGGGTGCCCAATAGGATATTTCCTAGGTCTTCCGCATCCTCGTTTTGACCCTTCCTTAACGATTTTGGATTTGGAGTATCCTTTAAGATATTTCCTGGGTCTTCCAGGTCCACGCTTCGACGAGATTTTGTTGTTATTTATTATTCCATTATTTGATAACTGAATCCTGACGACTATCAACTGACTTGATTATTTCCTTTGATTCCTTGTAATTTTGACAGATTTTATCCTTATTATTTATTTCAATTATTTCACCACCTTCATTCTTTAATTCGTTGTGCTCATTTAGCTTATTTAACTTATTTTTCTCATTTGTCTCATTTGATTCGTTATTTTTCAGGAACTTATTTTCCTCATTTAATTCATTATTTTCCTTAAACTTATCTTTCTTATTTAATTCATTATTTTCTTTAATCTCATTTTTCTTATTTAATTCATTGTTTTCTTTAATCTCATTTTTCTTTTTTAATTCATTATTTTCTTTAATCTCATTTTTCTCTTTTAATTCATTGTTTTCTGTAATCTCATTTTTCTCTTTTAATTCATTGTTTTCTTTAATCTCATTTTTTTCTTTTAATTCATTATTTTCTTTGTGACGTAGTGAGATTAAACAATACGTCGGTTTTTAGAAATAAGATATCTAGAAAAATTCACCACAATGGTGGATGATAGAAACGAGAGAGATGATCCCTCTTTCCTGTCATCCAGACATGGCATCAGCAGTCCCACGGTCAGATAGAAGTCCAGTTCTAGGTATGCTGAGCTGTTTGACTGACTTGACATCAATGATACCAAGAAAATAAAAATGGAAACTAACCGTGAGACTGCCTAGCTCAGCAAGTAGAAACTTGGAAAGAGCTTGGACAAAAGTTAGGAAGACTCGAGAAGAGGAGAATACGGTCGGCAGCCGAAGAGTCGAGACATCGGGAGCTGATCAGGGCGGATCTCTGAGCTCCAGGCCTTAAGCCAACTAAGAATCAAACGTCCAAGTCTCGTCCAGTAATAACGCGTATACCGACCCAGTAGTTAACGATTATCGTGTATTTTAACCAATTTAGTGAATAGACAACTATTTTACCTACTAATTACGCGAGTGGTTAATAAACAACTTAAGAATTCTTCCCAATCCTGCACCAACCTCCTACGAGTGAGCGGACCCCCCGTGAGCTCGACCTAGAGCTAGTCAAGGAGGAAGTGACGGGTTAGCAAAAGCTACAGCTAGCCAAAACAAACAAAGCAAACAAAAAGTAATTTATCATTATTTGAGTTTTACCTCCGGGTAAAACTCACGAAAACGTCACATTGGCGCTCGACAGTTTTTGGGCACTCATTCGGGGAATCGAGTGCAAAGAACAGTGAACAAGAAAAATTTATGTGATGTTATACAAGAACTAAGAACTAAGATTGGATTAAAGTGAAGAATTCATAGGTATACGCGGGTATTAGAAGAGACGCTCACAACAAGAAAAGACTACCGATCGCAAAGACACGTTAAATCTCCGAGTGCAACTTCCGCTGAAACGAGCAGATAAAATAACGGAGCCTACCAAGGAACATCGGTGTTGCCGTAAACATAGGCTAATAGCAGAGTTTAGAAACTGA
>NW_011888133.1:7770-11107 GCF_000806365.1 Fopius arisanus | reverse complement strand
ATTAAACTTTTTACATCAATGCTTACCAAAATTCGGCCCCAAAGCCAGATTGGCAGTGGAGACCGCATTAACCAGTATCAACTCACTCGACGACCTTGTCATGAAACTCCGTCTTTCATTCGGGACCAGAGAAAACCTGCGTCAAATACTCGCAAAACTGTCACGCCTGTATCAACACTACGGAGAATCGGTAACAGATTACGAAGCGCGATTCAGGGCCCTACAACTAAAGGCACAGAGTCGACTTGACGTGGATCCGACGGCAGATTACGGAATAAATATTCACGGTATTAAATTAAACATGAGGGAAGCTTTCCTCGCAGGACTCAGGAGGGACATTAAAAACATGATGTTCAGCTTGACACCTGCTTCTTTTGACGAAGCCGTCGGAATCGCTATAACGATCGAATCTAAGTTAAAAGAAACTGAAGATTTCGAACAACTCAGGAGGTTGCATTCAAAGCGAAGGCAGCTTCAAGGGCACGGAAAGATTCGAAGAATGGAATCTGTCGACGATGATGCCCTTGACGATGACCTGAGAACAATCAAAATGAAAGCCACGACCTCGGAAAAGGCAATTGGGCAAAAATCGCGTAACGATAGAAGCAAACCAGGGTATAAAGGGGGAAAACAATATAGCAAGCAAGAAAAGAAATCGGACACCCGAGATAACACTTGCTATAAATGCTCTAAACCTGGACACTTCGCAAGAGATTGTAGAACCCCAGCACATCTCATTAAAAACCGACCTCAAAGAAAAGAAATTACCAACGAGGAATTAAAAGAGGACAGGAACCCCAGCGACCCCTCAGAAGTTGCCGGTCCCCCTCAAAATTTAAACTAGGAAAGAGTCCAGAGAAACTGCGCGATCTAGGACTCGGGGACATGGGCGAGTCAACCGCGCAGAATAAAATAGTATACAAAACCGCCCACGTAAATTTCCGCGTGATGGATGTACCTTCCACTCAAGTTCATCTAAAAGTAAATGAAATGAAGGGGAGGGAAGGAAAATTCTTTGTGGACACGGGAGCCGATGTAAATCTCGTCAAATCCGATAAACTCAAGGAAGCAAAAATACCGAGCTATCGAATTAAATTAAAGGACGATGAGCCTGTAGTAGTTAAACAATTTCGCTTGCCCCTCCACATTAGAGACAAATCTAAGGAAGAAATAGATACCATGCTAGAAGCAGGTATTATTGAGCCCTCTGACTCGCCATACAATTCCCCAGCATGGATGGTCGCGAAAAAACCAGGCGCCGACGGAGAAAAACGGTGGCGTATGGTTGTGGATTTTCGCAAGTTAAATGAGAAGATGGTCGCGGACGCGTACCCGCTGCCTAACATAACAGACATACTCGATCAATTAGGAGGAATAAGATATTTCTCAACATTCGATCTAGTATCAGGCTTCCATCAAATCCCATTAGCACCGGAAAGTCGCCCCAAAACGGCATTTTCAACCCCAGGGAGACATTTCCAGTATACGAGAATACCAATGGGTATTGCAAACGGTCCACCAGCCTTCCAAAGGTCAATGGACGTAGTACTATCGGGATTGCAGGGGGCAGGATTATTTGTGTACATGGACGACGTCGTAGTTTACGGAAAAACCCTCGAAGATCACAGGGAAAACTATATAACATTTGTGGACAGACTCCATAAGGCACAAATGAGCCTGCAACCCTCAAAATGCGAATTTTTAAAGGAAGAAGTCACGTTCCTAGGCCATTGCGTAAGTCAAGAGGGAATAAGACCCAACCCGAAAACAATAGAACCTATCCTTAAATATCGGAGACCCAAAGATAGAAAAGGGATTAGACAATTTGTCGGATTAGCAGGGTATTATCGCAAATTTATAGAGAATTTCGCGACCAAAGCACGTCCCCTAACGCAGCTCCTAAAGGAAGACACTCCCTTCGAATGGGGAGAAAAACAAGAAAATGCATTCACGGGAATTGCGCGAGAAATAAAGTCGTACCCAATATTGAGACACCCGGATTTTTCCCAGCCGTTCGTCGTCACAACGGACGCATCAGATTACGCAGTCGGAGCAATTTTGAGCCAGGGTAAGATAGGTGAAGATCTACCCATTAGCTATGCATCGCGAGTAATGACGCAACCAGAGAAAAATTACACAACTACAAAAAAGGAACTCCTAGCGATTATTTTCGCGATTAGACAATTCCGACCATATGTCTACGGCAGAAAATTCACCCTGGTAACGGATCATCAGCCACTCGTATGGCTAAGATCTACTAAAGATCCGGGAGCCCAATTACGCCGCTGGGCAAACGAATTGGAGGAATACGACTAGGAGATTAAATACAAGCCGGGAAAATTAAATCTCAATGCAGATGCGTTATCGCGAAACCCAATACCTGACGAGACCGGTGAGGTCATGCCGAAGCAAAACGTCGCCGTTATCATCGGAATGAACGCACAGATATGGGACATAGAAATCGGAGATGCCATATGGTATACGATTATACCAAGCGGGCAAAGAGTAGGACCGTGTGTTGTCGAAGAATTGTGGCCCAATAATAAAGTACATGTCATGCGAGGAGAACGACCTGACATTGCCCTAGGTGAAAATATCACCTCGGTGAACATCCCTCCACCAGATTGGACCCCAGATGACACGAACATTGAATCCTTCTCCGAATATTTAGCAATGAGCGTCGGCGACAAGGTGTGGCACAAAAGACCCCCAAGGTATGACACCGTAGGACCACACGAAATCGTAGAAATATTATCCCCCCATGTAATTAAGGTCAGAATGGAAAATGCTGACACCTATGTAGCAAAATGTCGAGTCGTTTCGGTAAACCAAGACCCACAACAAGGGACGACAACGGAAGAACCAGCCGTATATACCCCCGAAGAAGGAAATAGGCAGACGCTACCAACAGAAAAAAGAGGGCGAGGACGTCCACGAGGATCCACAAATCAAAAGAGAAAGCGAGGACGCCCGAGGAAAAATCCTCTTGAAGAGGAGGAGGAAATCCCTAGTAAACGACCCAGAAGGAACACGCATCCTCCACTGCCCAGCGAGGACATGGAATATACACACCTAACTTCCGAACCCGGAAGCAAAGTGGAAAGCATATTCGACCCCACCCAAGAACCCATACACACGTCAGATGAAGACTTTGACGTAGCAGCAGGATCAGCTGATGCAGGCAACGACCTCCCACTACATGAAGATAACAACGGCCAGAACGATGAGCAACGGGATGACGTCAACGCGAATGCATGGGAGCCCCCAACGAACGCAGATAACAGCGAGGGAGAAGACCCCCCTTCACTTGCCGACGACGTGCTGGATTACCAATTCT
>NW_011888133.1:3585-4590 GCF_000806365.1 Fopius arisanus | reverse complement strand
CGATCCGTCACCCTCACTCCATTCATTGAACTGACTTCCGAATTCGAAACAAAATTCGTGGACAGGGTCGCCCTGGACATTCCGACTATCCTAAACGAAACGATCCGCGGGCTTGGCCCAAGTAATCTTTCCGAAATTTTAAGCGGTACGAACTTGCTCCAGGCAGTTCAGACAGGACAGAATGACGAGGACAGTATCAATAGAGACAGCCTGGGACTGCAAGTCATTATTGATAAGGCTAGGGCACTGTCCAAACAGAAAGATACGACTAGACGACTCCGAAGAGTAGAGCACGGGCTAGGGTACGCGGGGATTTCGCTGGGAATTTTCGGAATGACTGGCGGGCTATGTTGGAAACTATCACTCTGGTCAAAGGTCTCCCCGTTGTGGGGCGGGATGAGAGGATGTCTAGGTACTAGCAGCAGGGGGAAGAGCCCTCGCAGACACCGATCCAGAACGCCTCCCAGGGAAGAGGAATCGCCCAAACGCCCCAGACCAACAACCTCAGATTCACCGATACCTCTGAGATCGATGGTTCGAGAGGTAATCAGAGAGGTTCCCGTCATCATGAGGCCAACCCAAACAGCCACAATCACCGAGATGATGGAGCCCGAGCGACCACTAGGACACCCGGTTCGCACGCAATCAGTGGACACCCTGGTATCAGTTGGAGACTTGGGACCATTGATGCCCAGAAATCACCCCGGATCGGTGGAAAGGTACCCCCCGGCTTCTCGAGGCCGGGCAAACCCACCAGGAAGTGCCGGCTGGCAGGTCGTCGAGCCGCATTGGGGTGAGCACCCCTATGCTCCCCAATACTCATCATGGAGAGACTTGGGTGGCTGGTAGCTTGACAATCAAAGAAGAGGAAAGACCAAGACCAGGACCAGATCAAAAGATGAGCTAGAACGCATTTTTATATCTATGAAAATTGAAAAATTGAAAATGTATTAGCATGTAAGAAAATTGTAAGGGTCCGGTCGAATAGGTTTTTTTATTTTTTTC
>NW_011888133.1:0-1165 GCF_000806365.1 Fopius arisanus | reverse complement strand
AACTAGCCCACATTCATAAAGACTAATCGCATCGGAACGCGGCCTCAAGGATTATCGATCGGCGATAATCCGAGGAATAACCGAAATATTATTTGCGCCCGGGAAATCGATAATTTCCCGGAATCGGGCCCTTGACGCGGGAGTGCGAGCGAGAGAAAGAGAGCGAGAGAGACGCACGATGCCTAGCTGCCTGGTTAGCAGCGAGGAGAAATCCCCCAAAGCCTCCCAACTCCACTAAAAATTCGATAACTCGGAATCCGCCCAGCGGATTCCAGAAAACCTTGAACCATCTGATTCGGGATTTTCTCCCCCACAACCCCACAAAATTTTAGGCGTAAGGACGCATAATTAGTCCCCTTAAAACAAACAACAATCACGAGGAAATTTAACATGTGATTTCCCACCTCTTGCGCATAACCGCTCGTTGCCTGCCTCGATGGCAGCACGAGGGAGAACCACTGGCCTGGTTCGTTGGCCGTGGACAATTTCCCTCATAACTCCCATAAAAATACCCTCAGAACCCCACAATTCACGCGAATGACCGCCCAACCGCACTGGGGGATAATGTACGCCGAAATTATTCGGAAAAATCCTCCACAACCTCTTCAAAACCACCCAAAAGTTGGGGGACACAACCGACGCCATTTCCATGGCCCGGAAAAATCTTTGACCACCAATAACTCATTGGGGAGCCGCCAAAAAGGGGAAAATATTTAACTAGAATTGTGAAAACTCACGATGGATTTTCTCGCTGCCCTTCTCTTTTGTTTTTGGACCATCCTGGGGCAGCTAAAAGTCCTGGTGTTCTCGGGATGGTGCACTGTATCACTTTTTTCACGTCTCCTTATCACTCACGTGCGTTTTCTCTCGTGGCTAATGCGCAACTGATTTTCGGAGGTCAGTGTCGCGTTGCGCTGACCCCCTAATCACGCCTACCAATCGATCGGGTGTCGATTGGTGGATCCCTCTACCTTATTCTAGGTCACGCCCTTCGCGGGGGAATTAATTCAAATTTGAATTAATTCTCCATTCCTAAAATTTTCCTATCGCCCTTGTTTCTCTTTCCGGATCGGTTCTCCGGGGTTCTCGTGACTAAAAGACCCTTACCCTTAATTCCTAAACCTAATTTTATTTTATTAACCCTTAATTTAATTGGCAATCCGCC
>NW_011888132.1:29575-30925 GCF_000806365.1 Fopius arisanus | reverse complement strand
CAGTAGGGGTTCGGTGACAAGAGGGCAGCAAATGCCTATCCGTATTTTTAACCATAACCATAACCATGTCGCTGCTGATCCATGATTCCACTAGAACAATAATGAAGATATGTGATTACGACCAGTCGATATTCCAGAATCTGTTCATGATTTATCTTTGACACTGCGGAGGAGAAAACGGGGAATAAAATTTTGATGACAGTCATAGTATATCACAGTTCACAACATGCTCGGGACGTCTCAAAAGTGACCAGTGTCCTTGAAGTGTTCACTGTACATCCTGCTATGTCATTTTACTGTTCATTTCACATTGCTTTCTAAACGCTAATTCGCTCCTCGGAACTACATGATAACAGTCGGAGGAACATCGAACCTAATTGCGATAATCACACTGGCCATTTCATATAATGCATCCCCATGACCGTCATCAAAGTGACCAGTGTAATGGAAGTATTCATTATCCATCTTGAAATGTTATCGAACAGTCCACTGTATCTCTTCTTTTAGACTTTGACAAATTATGGGAGATGAACTAAAAAATCTGAGAATTACGTTAGATCATGAGATACTGCGGATCCATGATTCCACTAGAAAAATAACGAAGATATGTGAATTCGACCAGTTGATATTCCAGAATCTGTTCAAGATTTATCTTTGACACTGCGGAGGAGAAAACGGGGAATAAAATTTCAATGAAAGTCATAGTATATCACATTTCACAACATGCTCGGGATGTCTCCAAAGTGACCAGTGCCATTGAAGGGTTCACTGTACATCCTGCTATGTCATTCTACTGTTCATTTCACATTGCTTTCTAAACTCGTTCATTTCACATTGCTTTCTTCGTTATTTTTCTAATGGAATCATGGATCAGCAGTGTCTCATGGTCTAAAATAATTCTCAGATTTTTTATTTCATTTCCCATAATTTGTCACCGTCTAAAAAAAGAGATGCAGTGGGCTGTTCGATAACATTTTAAGATGGATGATGAAAACTTCCATTACACTCGTCACTTTGATGACGGTCATGGGGATGCACGATATGAAATCGCCAGTGTAATCATCGTAATTTTATTCTCCGTTTTCTCCTCCGCAGTGTCAAAGATAAATCTTGAACAGATTCTGGAATATCAACAGGTCGTATTCACATATCTTCGTTATTTTTCTAGTGGAATCATAGATCCGCAGTATCGGATGATCTAAAGTAATTCTCAGATGTTTTATTTCATCTCCCATAATTTGTCAAAGTCTAAAAAAAGAGATACAGTGGACTGTTCGATAACATTTCAAGGTGGATAATGAACACTTCCATTACACTGGTCACTTTGATGACGGTCATGGGGATGCACGA
>NW_011888132.1:27488-29002 GCF_000806365.1 Fopius arisanus | reverse complement strand
ATTAGCGTTTAGAAATCAATGTGAAATGAACAGTAGAATGACATAGCAGGATGTACAGTGAACACTTCAATGACACTGGTCACTTTGGAGACATCGCGAGCATGTTGTGAACTGTGATATACTATGATTTTCATCGAAATGTTATTCCCCGTTTTCTCCTCCGCAGTGTCAAAGATAAATCTTGGACAGATTCTGGAATATCAACTGGTCGAATTCACATATCTTCGTTATTTTCCTAATGGAATCATGGATCAGCAGTGTCTCAAGGTCTAAAATACTTCTCAGATTTCCAAAATCCAAAATCTGTTCAAAACGATTAGGTAGTTATTGGGTAACACTAGGGAGCATCAGGTAGCATTAGGGAGCATAGGTAGCCGTTGAGTAGTACTAATGACTTTTTCAACCATGCGTTTCCCGTATGGCGTCATATGGCGAGGTAGTGAAGCCATTTGCCCATTTTCATGCTCGCGGCATCTAAGTGCCCGAAAATCACACTTCCCGCACTCATTTGCACTTAAGTAAACACACGGGTACTTACCATGGTACTCGCGGAGTCTCGGGGATGCGATTTTTTTTGCGGTGTAGGTACTCTGGGGCACGATTGTGGCGTCTTTATGATCCACAATCGGATTAACACGCACGTGTGTCGAACAACGGCCCGGGGGAAACTAACGCCGGCCGGTCGCGTGGTTCCGTTCGAACCTGTCGCTCTGGCGGCGCGCGTGGCTAGATACCGAGTTAGACTTGATCTCGAATTTCCCTAGCTCGCGGCGCGTAACAAATTCACTACTACTGACTACTATGTATTGTTTACTACTATGTATTAATATTGTTGTAATTTTTTATTACTGTGGGGTTCTATTAACTATGCTAACCGGCTTTTTAGCCGCAATAGAGTTTTGCAAGGTGTTGGAAGCGAGATTTTGGGGAACGGATTTTTGCCCCGTCTATGCCTATTATCACGTAGCTCATCAGGTAGGGCCTATTCCTCTGCGGAGAGGAATTGGGGATCTTCTAACGAAACTAACTAATATTAATTTCGCTATAACTATAACTAAACATAAATCTTAATTTGCTGAACCGTAAAGCTCTTGGCAATCCATGCAAGCGAGAGAGCTACGTTCGCTCACATGGCCTTCCACCCGTACTAAACTAAAGATTACCCCAACCCTCTCACAACCCGTGGAGCGTAGGCGTCTCAACCTAACCGCTTGGTTCTCCTATCCAATTAACCAAAAAGGGTTCCAGGCCCTACCGGAAGCACAGTATATCGGCCAATTTGCCTCGATAGTCGCCGACCCTTAACCCGATTTCGCGCAGACACTTCTCATTTATTGTTAGGGGGGTTTTTAGGGGAAATTTCGACTATTTTCTAATCCTAACTATAACTGAATTTTTATAAGGGTTCATCTCAACTGTAGGGATTTAACTGCTATCTCTACTTACTACTTTAATGATTATCTTAGCGCAGCGAGTCTAGGGAAAATTAGAGAAGGTAGCAGGTAGTTTGTTAA
>NW_011888132.1:22333-27202 GCF_000806365.1 Fopius arisanus | reverse complement strand
CAATTTGTGGAATGTTCCATCGACTGTTATCATGTAGAAACGAGGAACGAATTAGCGTTTATAAAACAATGTGAAATGAACAGTAGAATGACATAGCGGGATGTACACTGAACACTTCAATGACACTGGTCACGTTGGTGGCGTTCCGATGAAGATGTGACCTGTGATGACTATGACTGTCATCGACATCATTTTTGACGTTTTCTCCACCATAGTGTCAAAGACAACTCATGAAAAGATTTTGGAATATCAACTGGTCGAATTCACATATCTTCCATATTTTTCTAGTGGAATCATGGATCAGCAGTGTCTCATGGCCTAAAATAATTCTCAGATTTTTTATTTCATCTCCCATAATTTGTCAACGTCTAAAAAAGAGATGAAGTGAACAGTGCTATGACATTTCAAGATGGATAATGAACACTTCAATTATACTGGTCACTTTGATCACGGTCAGGGAAATACATGATATAAAATGGGCAGTATGATCATCGCAATTAGGCTCGATGTTCCTTCGATTGTTATCATGTAGAACCGAGGAACGAATTAGCGTTTAGAAAACAATGTGAAATGAACAGTAGAATGACATAGGGGAATGTACAGTGAACAATTCCATGACAATGGTCAGTTTGGAGACGTCCCGAGCATGTTGTGAACTGTGATATACTATGACCTTAATCGAAATTTAAATTAGATAAATCTTGAACAGATTCTGGTCGAATTCACATATCTTTGTTATTTTTCTAATGGAATCATGGATCCGCAGCATCTGATGATCTAAAGTAATTCTCAGATGTTTTATTTCATCTCCCATAATTTGTCCAAGTCTAAAAAAAGAGATACAGTGGACTGTTCGATAATATTTCAAGATGGATAATGGACACTTCAATTACACTGGTCACTTTGATGACGGTCATGGGGATGCACGATATGAAATGGCCAGTGTGATCATCTGACACTGGTCAGTTTGGAGACGTCCCGAGCATGTTGTGAACTGTGATATACTATGACTGTCATCGAAATTTCATTCCCCGTTTTCTTCTCCGCAGTATCAAAATCTATATACATACATGATAACATTTCAAGATGGATAATGGACACTTCAATTACACTGGTCACTTCGATGACGATCATAGGAATACATGATATAAAATGGGCAGTATGATGATCGCAATTAGGTTCGATTTTACTTCGATTGTTAACATGTAGTTCCGAGGAGCGAATTAGCGTTTAGAAAACAATGTGAAATGAACAGTAGAATGACATAGCAGGATGTACAGTGAACACTTCAATGACACTGGCCACTTTGGAAACATCCCGAGCATGTTGTGAACTGTGATATACTATGACTTTCATCGAAATTTTATTCCCCGTTTTCTCCTCCGCAGTGTGAAAGATAAATCTTGAACAGATTCTAGAATATCAACTGGTCGAATTCACATATCTTCGTTATTTTTCTAATGGAATCATGGATCAGCAGTATCTCATGGTCTAAAACAATTCTCAGATTTTTTATTTCATCTCCCATAATTTGTCAACGTCTAAAAAAAGAGATGCAGTGGACTGTTCGATAACATTTCAAGATGGATAATGAACACTTCCATTACACTGGTCACTTTGATGACGGTCATGGGGATGCACGATATGAAATGGCCTGTGTGATCATCGCAATTAGGTTCGATGTTCCTTCGATTGCTATCATGTAGAACCGAGGAACGAATTAGCGATTAGAAAACAATGTGAAATGAAAAGGAGAATGACATAGCGGAATGTACAGTGAACAATTCCATGACAATGGTCACTTTGGAGACGTCCCGAGCATGTTGTGAACAGCGATACACTATGACTGTCATCGAAATTTCATTCCCCGTTTTCTTCTCCGCACTGTCAAAGTTAAATCATGAACAGATTCTGGAATATCGTCTGGTCGTATTCACATATCTTCATTATTGTTCTAGTGGAATCATGGATCAGCAGCGACTCATGATCTAAAATACTTCTCCGATTTTTCATTTCGTCTCCCATAATTTGCCAACGGCTAAAAAAAGACTTGAAGTGAACAGTTCGAAGACATTTCAAGATGGATGATGAACACTTCAATTACAGTGGTTACTTTGATGACGGTCATGGGGATGCACGATATGAAATGGCCAGTGTGATCATCGCAATTAGGTTCGATGTTCCTTCGATTGCTATCATATAGAACCGAGGAACGAATTAGCGTTTAGAAAACAATGTGAAATGAAAAGTAGAATGACATAGCGGAATGTACAGTGAACAATTCCATGACAATGGTCAGTTTGGAGACGTCCCGAGCATGTTGTGAACTGTGATACACTATGACTGTCATCGAAATTTCATTCCCCGTTTTCTCCTCCGCAGTGTCAACGATAAATCATGAACAGATTCTGGAATATCAACTGGTCGAATTCACATATTTTCGTTACTTTTCCACCGGAATCACGGATAATCAGTGTCTGATGGTCTAAAATAATTCTCAGATTTTTTATTTCATCTCCCATAATTTGTCAAAGTCTAAAAAAAGAGATGCAGGGGACTGTTCGATAACATTTCAAGATGGATAATGAACACTTCCATTACACTGGTCACTTTGATGACGGTCATGGGGATGCACGATATAAAATGGCCAGTGTGATCATCGCAATTAGGTTCGATGTTCCTTCGATTGTTATCATGTAGTTCCGACGAGCGAATTAGCGTTTAGAAATCAATGTGAAATGAACAGTAGAATGACATAGCAGGATGTACAGTGAACACTTCAATGACACTGGTCACTTTGGAGACATCCCGAGCATGTTGTGAACTGTGATATACTATGACTTTCATCGAAATTTTATTCCCCGTTTTCTCCTCCGCAGTGTCAACGATAAATCATGAACATATTCTGGAATATCAACTGGTCGAATTCACATATCTTCGTTATTTTTCTAATGGAATCATGGATAATCAGTGTCTCATGGTCTAAAATAATTCTCAGATTTTCTATTTCATCTCCCATAATTTGTCAACGTCTAAATGTGTTGTCTAATTGTCAACATTGCGTATTTGTCTGTTTCCACGGTGATGTGATAGGCGGGTATTCCTTCTGGTGAGTTGAAATATTCGGACCCGTAGAGAGGAATTGTAGTTAGGCCCATTCGGTGGAACGACATGGAGTACTCTGAACAGCAGCGTATTGACGAGTGTTGGGACATGCTTATAAGTAATGTCTATATACCATTCCTACTTCCATTATTGTTTCGACATGGCGTATTTCACCATTACAATTGCAATCTGAATTACTTGATGGTATGTCAAATCATCATATTTAATTTCTCTTTTTTCAAACAAGTAATTTTTTCAGAACGATTTATATGGTGAGAGAACGGCACAAGAGGTGTTTTCAACCATTAAAGAATGTGGGCCCCATGCCTTTGCCGGACTGGTCTTGTGTTTGGCACATCTGGGCCATTATGACATCATCCATTCAATGCTGCATGGGTCATTGCCCTCCACATCTGAACAAAAACGAGGGTTTTGGAAGAAAATAGCAGGTGCTTTTTGGAATAGATTAAGACAGAGAGACGGGTTTGAGGCGGTTCCAAATGAAATAAATCAAGAAATTTTACATTATATGAAGTTATTTATTTTCACACTTTTGAAGATTTTATCCGTTACCGGATAGGTTTACAAATTTTTTAAAAAATCTAATGTCAATTTATTGTTCATTATTTTCTTGAACATTCTTAAAATGAGCTTATCGTTACGTTCCCAATTATTCGAGAATTTCCGTACGAAAGCTGACAAAGGGAAGATATTACTAATCCAGTGAAGGACAACAACACAATAGTGACCACGAACAGAAGTTGTCTAGCTCTGGAGTTGTTTATGGTTGTATTTATAATATCGACAATGTCTGCTAAGGCACCGTGTAAATCTGCTATTGCTCGGTGGAATTCCATAGCTGTCAAAGTACGTGCCCTTTCCCGCGTGGTCAGAGTACGTTGCGATCCAATGTGTTCCTGGTTGATTGGAATCATCTGTATTTGCGATGATTGCACAACGTCTGGTCCATTTGAAAGGAATCTTATCCACCGGAAATACTTCTCCGATGATGACATTGGTTGCGGGTAGGACAGCAAGGAGCTGTTGGGTATTCATACGATGACTGTTTCGATATGCTTCTCGTTTCTTGATCCACAATCGTCGTGCACCAGCTTTGGAAATCTCATCGGTACCGGTGGGGGTGTGAGCTTGATGTCCCCACTGTTATCTTCGCTACAGCTGTCGCTATCAGAAATATCACCACTATCGTCGTCGTCTTCGTCACTACTCAACTCATGACCTGTTACTTGAGAGATGCGGTATATATCCGTGTTCCAAAGCTGATTAATATCGCTATCCGACAGGGTATGATTCCAGTACATAATCATTTTGCACGTTGAGTTTCTTGCACACTCGTACAAATCTGAAACGATTTGGACATTGGATTTATTAATGTGCACATTTAATCAATACACAGAATTTTCAACGGTCTCATTCTACACAGTTCCCTTTTTTGTTGCACATATGATAAATTGAAATATGTTCACATGTGGATTAAAAGTCTTGTGCATGACGATTGTCCACACGAAACGGAAAATTGGGCAGACATGATAAGTAGTTGTGCACACATGATGAAAAGTTAAGCACATGAAATGAAAAGTCATGTACAAGTGAGAAAATGTTATGCGCATAAAAAAAAAAGTTGTGCACATTTCTATACTGTACATTGAATTTTTGAATTTTTGAATTTTTGAATTTTTGAATTTTTGAATTTTTGAATTTTTGAATTTTTGAATTTTTGAATTTTTGAATTTTTGAATTTTT
>NW_011888132.1:12514-21818 GCF_000806365.1 Fopius arisanus | reverse complement strand
TTTTTGAATTTTTGAATTTTTGAATTTTTGAATTTTTGAATTTTTGAATTTTTGAATTTTTGAATTTTTGAATTTTTGAATTTTTGAATTTTTGACTTTTGAATTTTTGAAACCAATGTATGGTTCAAACCTTTTCCTGCTCATTGTGAGCTTCCATCAGGTGAACGTCAGGCTTTCAAGTCAGAGAGAATCAACTTAGAACTCATCGCGAAACGAAAAAAGTTCCTGCACTGTACCGAAATTAATCGGAATCCCAAGAATGGACGAATTAAATTGAATTGGTGTAGTTTCGTCAATTCTCTTACTTCTTTTCAAATAAAATTCATTGAATGTTATTGATTTCTGTACAGTGGATTCCAATTTTTTTTCGAATTATTTCGAACAGACCGGAATTTTCTCTGGCATTCAAGAATTCCTGGTATACATTGTAGTATACATGCCGAGATCTGTGCAATCATTGAAGAATCCTGAAGTCGACTTCAATGACTTACTGATTCTCTTAAACATCCTGGGCACCTGTAAGGAGTCGAGGAAATACCTCCGATTACTAATTTTCTAAAAACATCATTCCTCAACATTTCATGGTAATCTCCATCATTTCCAAGCAAAATTAAGAGATCGGAAGATTCGACGATTACAAGGCTCCAAAGCAAAAACTTGATATTACGAAGAAATGATGTTCAGAATTTATTTAAAGAAATTACGTCCGGATTTCATACACAGGATTTAGTTACACAAAAGTAAAACAACGTTCAACTTGGAACGGTTTACTAAGATAACATGTAGAACACGTGATAATGTAAAAAACAGTGAAAAAACATTTGTAGTGGTTACCTCATATGAACACTCTCGTGATAACAGCCAGTATTGAGAGATTAATTTGCTTTTCGTCACTACGCCCGATAAACCGTGATTTTAATCTTACTTCGTTCGGTTAAATCGCGGTTTTCGGGCCCAGCGACGAAAAATTTTGTATGTTAAACGGCGATAAAAGTATTATCTGACGAATGTCATTAAAATCCTTGTCTTCGGCTCGGATTATAAACCCACATTCGTCAGATAATACTTTTATCGCCTGGTGACTTAATATACTATAACACTATGAAGTTATATCTGACGTAATTCAGATATGGCAGCTATTTCCTAGAAGAACTCCAGGAAGATTTGATATTCCCTGGTCAATACGTTTCTCCCATTGCTCGCCTCCCATCATGTGTGGAGGCAAATACGATTCGATATATGCCCTGCATAATGGACAGTTTGTGTAATCAGATTCGTCACACATGGTACACAAATGCGATGGTGGCAGGGTCTACGTTTCTGCACTCTCTCCGTGGACTCGCAAATACAGCACTCTCCAAGAACAGATAGTAGGGTTAGTATACAGGGTGTCCCAGAAGTACTTGCTAATCCTTTACCAGCATGTACAGGGGGTGATTCTGAGCCGAAAAGTCCTTTTCCACTGTTGGATCCGAAGCACCCGGCCGGAGATATTGGGGTAAATAAGAGAGCCAATGACCCTGCAGCGTTAAACGGCGCTACGTCCGTATGGCTCCGCACACATGCACGAGCGACGCCCCTTCCAGGCAGCGGGCTATGTATGCGGAGCCACATTGACGTACTGCCGTTTTACACATTCCGAACCGTCGCATGTGACGAACGATTATTTAACAAAAGTAGCTCTAGTGACATTCTATAATTATCTGTCGGCGTCGTGGTTTAGTCAACGAAATATAACTTTTTATCGGATTCATCCTCCATACATTACAAACACCACCTCTTTGCTCGCGGTTCTAACCGCTCATCGTCTGGTTCGATCCTTTCCTGTACATACGTGACTGAGTCATGATAGTTCAGGGAAAAATATATTCATTTATGCAGTTTAGTTATCGAGTTATATAAGAACCTGTGTGCGGTTAATTTGCAGTAGAACGGGGGGATTCGTCGGTTTTTGGATGATAGGAGCTTCCTATTCGTCTACTGGTTCCGGAACCTGGATGACTGCATCTTCCGCATCTACTAATTCTGGAACCCCAAAATCAGTGTAGCGCCTTCTCTACGTCGAACAGGACCACGTTGGATCTGTCTTCTAGTACGTAGCCTCTGTTGATTCCCCAGATCGGCCATCTCCGGAATTCCAACTTGCATTCGCTCGTCTGCCACTTGACGACGCCGCCGCGGACGCCCCCGAACCCTTCTCTTATGGCACTGCTATCTCTTCAGCAGCAGGTGCTGCAAGAGCTACCAGAGCTTCGGCAGCACGACGCCTCTGACCTCGAGGATGTTGAGGACCCAGATCTCTGCCAGCAGCTTGCGCTAGATGAATTCGAATTCAATAAGCGTTATAAATCAAGAGGGATGTCCGCTTAATGATAAGAATATATAGAATGAAACAGATTAGGAAATTCCACATGTCAGCGGTAAAATTCATATGTATACCTGGTCCAGGTGTCGCATCTAAATTTGTACTTAAGAAATCCCTCAGTTGCGCTTCCGTGGCCGGATTATCGATGGGTGTTCGCTGTCACTTATCGGAGAGTAATACTAAAAATGTCATCCACATGGCCATCACTCTATATGTGCTATTTTAATCTTTTTTGTTCGAAATTTTTTTTCGTAAATTTCCATTTTGAATAATATTTCTAGCTTCAATGGCAATTTCTTTTTTTCACAAATTCAATAATCTTGATTTTGATGTCCATGAGGGAACAAGAAGGTGCATAATTAGAGAAAATTCTGCATTTAACCAACCTCGTGAAAGATGCATTCGCCTCAAACAAGATCGATGTATCTGTCTCAAGAAGATTGACGGGTCTCCAATTGCGATGGCGTCCCCCATGCAACAAGGTTCTGTAATCGGCTACGGACGAGTCTATGATTTTTGAGAGGGAGGCTTGAGAATGGAGAAATCGGAACAAATTAGAAACTCTGACTTGGTCATAGAATCAATTGCAATGGAACTACACTGAGAGAAAATTCTGAGGTTCGATTCACGAAAAGACGATAATTTCATATCGTTAGTTGCACACTAAATCGGAGTCCATTCACCAGCGTGATGGCCAGGAAATGTGAGGCATTACATTGCATTACATTACGAAATTCGAAACTGCCATTGTAGTGAAGAGATTATTATTTTTCTCTCAGTGCACTGATGGGCAAATAAATAGGTAATCGGATGTTATAGCTACTCCAAGTAATTTTACTATTTTTACCGAGTCATTTGTTAATTTGGACAGACCAACCAAAATAAATTCAAAATTTGAGTTACTCCAGTCACGTTTCCGTCGCAAGCCTTGGGTGTTGGTGAGGCTAGATAGTTTCTGAGAAAGTGCTTCACCGCAAGTTAAATTTATATTGAACAGCGTATAAATTCAAATATGATTATGGATAAATGTTTTTTCGTTACTGACGTTTTGAGAGCTACCCATTTCAGATATGATGTGCGCATTGTATTACTAACTAATCATTTTCCACATGGGTTGATGTACGCCGATACGTTCCGCAGCATACAAGTGAAAGTTTTCACAAGTATTGTTTGTACGGATCGGATTCTTATACACGGACAAGACGTCCTTCAAGGGTACCCAGAATCTTCTTAGATATGCGCCAAATCCTTGTAAAGCCCGTTGTGTTTCCCTATCGCTGCGCTCTGTGATGTGTTGAGCTCCGGCCGGTATGTCTCTACAGGTAAATGGGCTAAGACATATGCTTTTTCCAAAATGTACTCACAGCCAGCAATTCCCAGTTTCGTCCACCTTTTTGCAATTGCCTATGAAGACGTGACAAGTGGTTAGTGCATATATTTTGACGCGGATACGTTTATGTTTTCATTAATAGGAGCGCTCAGTTTTTATGGCCTCCATCTGCCCTTATTTTGCAACGCCATCGATCGGAATTCTAAGAAAGTCGTTGTTTTTTATAAATTTCCGATTATATCTCGAAAATTCGAGATTCTCTCGGAACATAGAACTATCTCCGAATTTAAAGAACCTAGTTTGAAACGATTTTGACTTTTCAAATGGGCCATTCGTTAACTATTAACGAATATTTGGTCATATTCAACTATACATGCGTTAATAGCTAACGAACTTCGATTGGCATAAATGAATCATTCTATCAGTTGTGACGAGGCGATATTTTTCGGCCCCCCATGCCCCCTAATAATTACCGTTTTTAGCAACTATAATTAGGATAAGGATAATAATTAGGGTAAGTTAGAATAGTATTGCTGCCACCGTTGGCACAATTTTATAAAGATTAATGAAATAGGGAACATATAGATACTTGTTTGTAATGAAACAAACAACAACAGATTCTGGCTTCAGGGAAACATCTCTTTAATGCATTTATCTGGGTTCTCTCAAAGTCTCCCGTTATTGTTGTCACATTGTCTCTCAGAGAAGGAATCATTTCGATGACTCTTTGCCATATACCATCATACATGACCGCAGTTTGAGATGACGCGAAGACTACGATCGCTGGAAATCCCTGATAAAATATTCAGTCTACTACATGATCATTTTCAAAATAATATCCCACGAAAAAACATACCGAGTCCAACTTCCTCAAATGGATTGTGAACACTTGTTGCATACCAGGAATCGAAGGTGTTATCTTTTTGCCAATGAAAAATGAGCCGTAAAAAGTAATGAGTAAAAATAAATGGTAGAGGTAGAGGTAGAGGTCGATCGATCGATCGACTATAGCATTCAAAATCCTCACTTTAAATGTGCCATCGGCATACAGCTGCTTGCATCCAGATAAGGGCTGTCACATTTCATCATGCATCATGATGACAGCTGTAAAGATGGATACTCCTGCCACATTTCCACAAACTGAGTCAAATCCTTTGGGTTTGGCGACACACGTGCTCGTCTAGCCTGCTGCATCTTTTGCTTGAACCCACAGTAGTAGGTCAATTCATCAGCTATCGGGCGGTACCTTCATCAAAGATGTAATGTCCGCATAAAGTTTCACGGAAAAAAATGAATTATAGGATGAATCTTATCAACATTGTGTTATACATCCCTCGCAATTGAAGAACAGTTGATTGGCTATAACCAAGACGATCATGCCGAGGGTGAGATGACACCCTCGGTGACTTTAACGTGGACACGTCTAGCTCATCAAAAAAACCCTACGCAATGCACTTGCACGGTTATCAGCCCTTTGAATAGAGCCCGTTCCATTCACTAATAAATATCCGTTTACATAATTTGAGAGTCAAGTTCAAAAGTCGGCAGGTCAGTAAACCCGGTTTGAATTATATACTTTGTAACGTGGTATTTTACCAGTTACTGGTTCTCGACCGTTTCGCGATTTTAGAGACTTCCACCAGACGGGAAGTCACCTTCAATGGCGAGAGTTTTGAGAAGAGAGGAGAACATACGTTTGATTGTATTTTGTTTTATTTTGAATTATGCGCCACCGCGTTCCATTCTGAGGACATCGACGAGGATCCCTGGACGCCGAGAGATGTCGTCGAACTCCTAATTTCTGATAATAACTAGATTTTCGATGTGACCGATAATGGAGCCACAATCCAGCTATCAATTACCACGGAAGTGACGTATCACCAGAGCACGAGGTTTCGCAATTAATGGAAAAATAGGAATAAGTTAATCAGGAGAGTTACTATTTTCTCATGGGTAGTAATTAACGCACGAATAATGTTGTAATTTTAGGGATGTGCTGAGAATTTATTCTCGCTAATTCAACACAATTAATGATTGTGAAGCATCGCGAAATTTAATAGCGCATGCGTTTTGAATATAATGTTTGTGTCGCGAATGCCCGAATACTTGGGACTGGTGGATGAATAGATTATCCCCACCTAGTTCATGATGCCGTAGCGTTACCCACCTGTTGCGAATTTTCACGTGTCTCGAAAAATCACTTCCCGTGTGGTGGATTTACGGAGCGGACCTTTTGTAATTCTGATTATTAAGGGACGCCATTTGTTGTTGAGGACGCCAATTTATACGCTGACCAGTATTGAAAATTCTGAGGGAGTTCTTACGTGAGATTTTGGGTAAGCGTGGTGGCCGTTTTATTTTGTTTGTGATTAATTAGTGGGCAGAGATTATTAGTTAATTGATTTGGTGTTACGTACACCCAAGTCCTATAGGACTGTTAGTTAAATATTTCATCAGGGAATCTCTGGCCACTTCATTCAGTGATTTTGGCTCTCTCTCTCTTTCGGAATTTTTGATTATATTCAGTTTATTTAAAATTTCGTTAGTTACGATTTTTTTTAGTGAGGTTTTTGCGACTTCTGTATGATGAGTTTGTGTCGCAAAACCTGGATATTCTCGCCATTGAGTTAAGTTTCATTTCATTTATTTTCAAGGTCTCGGGACCCCGGGAAATTTTGTCTCTTGTGTCTTATTTTTGTTGTATTTATTTTGCGTCTCCGAGGTCACGTAGAATTATCGATTATAGTGTTACTGTTTCGAGTCACTGGATTAATTTTTACAATTTATAACATCTCATTTCTGATTAAATTCTCTGACTTTTCCGATAGGAATTGAGTTTCGTAACTCAGTTGTTTTATTTAATTTATTATTTCTTTCTAATAACAGCAACTTGAGTCTTGTGACTCAGTTGTTTCATATTTATTAATTTCTGACTTATTTGACTAATTTGTTTTATTATTTATTTATTTAATTTCTTTATTATTTATGGACTTCAGAAATATTTATTGAATTCTTGACTAGACAACAGTGATCTTGTTTTATGAATTAAATTCGTGTTTCGTAACACTTGGTCGATTTTAGGGGATTTATTTAATTTTTTTTTTGTATCGAGATTATTATTATTTTTTTTTATTAAAAATTGTTCTCCCCGACAATCTTAATAATTTATTTACTCTATTAGAGATCCCAGTTGCATCCTCTTTCAGCTTCCGATTTTCTAAATCTCTACGAGTTGAGCTACTGGAGCAATTGAGGCTGAGAGCGGAGAAGGATTTCGATACGGCGGTCATTCCGTTAAAAATTGAGCTGGCGCCTAACTGATTTTTCTGATTTTTTTTTTGGGTGTTTTGGTGCCAGAGGGCGGGCTAATGGACGGAGGGTTCCGTGAACCTCCGAAAATTACGTCGCAACTTTTGTTCAGAACAAGATTGGTAACAAGGAATTGCCTGCAAGAATAGAAGCTGCTAGAAGTTGATTCCAGAAATAATAGGGAGATGAAAATTAGTGAATTCGTGGCTCGTTAATACAAGCGTTCGATTGATCGATATTGATTATCAAAAAAGCTTCATTTGTATACAAAAGTCCCCAATCAATAAAAAATGCATTGCCCATTGTTTTTGTGATAGCAGTTATTATTCTGCCCTTTCCGTCGGCACAATTTTTCCGGTTCTCGGGGATCTCGCGAGTTGCTATAGGAAAAGATTTTAGTTTATTTATCTAAAATTGATTAATCCAGCGTACTTGATTATTTTCATTCAGTCAATATGTGAATCACGCCCTTCATTTGAATTTCGTCGCCAAGGCCAACCAGCGCAAATTTGGTCGTTGATATAGGTCCTTGCCCCAAAATATCCATTGATAGCGCCCAGTGATTGGAAAGATGTCGATAGCGCGCCACTCTTCGCCTGACAGTGATACCGTTTAGATATATTTTATGTACCTTGGATATTATGTACTGTCTATATACTTAATTCTCTCTTGTGTGCAAAAGACTCGATTCCCGAGAATACTTGCGTTGAAATATATTGAGTGAAATGTCGACATAAGTGTGGTAAATTATTTATTTATTAATATTTTGTCTATATCTCTCCTTTCTCTCTCTTTTTACGTCAAATTTAATGGCAATTGTGTCTGCCAACATTCCACATACTGAGATGGGTTGAGCTGAACCGTTGTTAGTTGTCGATAAACTAACTGGCGCCTATAGAATTGACTTCACTATTGTCGAATATTATGAGATGTGGAATTTCTTTAGCTCTGGTGGCCTTTGATCCAGGCCGTGCCAAGTGTAGGCCTTCTGTTTTGATGAATTTTGCGGATATGATCTGCACAATTATCAACAAGAAACAGCAAGTAACGAATCTGCACGACGATTTTTACAAAATAACCCCGTAACTGGAAATACAGACGTGTCCACGTGAGAAATTGTAGGTCTTGACGCCAACACATACAAGCATACACACTGTGACGAGGCAGAATTTTGCGCCCCCCCCCCCCCCGACCACCTAATTAATATATGTTATTTTTGATAGGTTAAGTTAGGTTTAAGTAATCTTTTTCGCCACCGTTGGGCAACCCATCCCCAGATACTCCTTACCCCCGTCCCCATTTCCCCGCGCCCTCACACACTAGGCATCAAGGAAGAGGATCCCACGTGACCCCGGAAGAAAGGGACATCCCCCGTACGAGCCCCCAGATGAGAAGAAGAAGGACACCCGATGGCCCCCCCAAAACCAGGGAAGAACAAGTGAAAATGATAGGCAGCTATCACTCGTGCCACAGCTGCCCTACAAGTCACTGCCCCGTAAAGTAAAAGAGTTACACCGAAGAGACCCTGTGAAAAGACCCTGACAAATTGTGAAGAAACAAAGTGTAAGGAAAGGAATTAGTGTGTAAAAGGAATTATTGGAGGAACTATTTTGAGAAATACTGTGAGAGGAACTATTGGAAAGAATGTGAGGAGGAGAACTATTGTGAGGAGAGGAACTATTCTCGTGTGTGAAAGGAACTATTGGAAAGATTGTGAGGAGGAGAACTATTGTGCAGAGGATACATGGAGAGAGCAGAGAGAGAGAGAAGGAAGGAAGGAGGCAAAAGCCGAGAGGAAAACCGAGAGAATTCTGAGGACACCATTCCCCGTGAGTTCCCCCATTTTTTATTCCCTGCCCCAACGAATTTCCCTGCCCCGTGTCAATTTCCCCGCAACGGTGAGCCTCCAGTAAATTTATTTTAGTTGTTGATTAAGCCCCCTATTAATTATTACCTTTTCAGTCGGCCCCCCTCACTTCTTCCCCATTTTCCAGAGTTAGAGCCTCCCCTTCTTTTTATTATATTATTTCGCGTAGCCGCAAGTGAGTTGGCCTTACCCCCCACCCTCGAGTTATATTAGTTAAAAGACCCGGATTATTTTGATGTAATAGTTTGTAAGAAGAGTAGAATACAGGTAGTCAATTTATAAATCCCTCCGAGTAATTATTGAGAATCCCCCTCCCTCTTATTATTTCAGGTCCTCCCATAAATTATAATAAATTTCCCTTTCATTTTTTAGATTATCGTAAATTCCCCAATATCGTGCCTTCGCCGGGAATTATTATATTTTAATTCCCCGG
>NW_011888132.1:3174-12111 GCF_000806365.1 Fopius arisanus | reverse complement strand
GTCGGCCCATGCTACCGCAAAAATAAGGAGAGGATAGTAGGAGAGGCTAATGAGAGGATAGTAGGAGAGGCTAAAGGCTAAGACGAAGGGGCGCCTATCAAACCATGGTAACAATGGTAATAGGAAAAGGAAAATGTAAAAAATAAAAATAATTTCGGATCTTCCCAGCCCAAGGCAGCCTGGAGGACGTCTGTTGTGAATTTTTCCTTTATAGGCAAAAAGTGATCGGGGTCATGTTCATGGACTCCCTCAAGGAACACGGGCTGATTTTGAATATTGTGGAGGCAATTCACGTATGCCTTTTCTTTACACAACAAAAAGGGGTTGTCCTTATCAACGCAATGGTAGATCGTTCCTCTACCTCTTGACTGCAAGTAGTAAGAGTACCCTCGATAGAACCACCTGGTAGTACCTCTTTGCTTTCCCGGCAACGGTTGCATCTTGTGTATGACTAAACAATGAATGTCGCACTGTACTGATGAAAATTCATGTGATATTTCTACAAAATGATAAGCTGAAGCTGGGATGAGTGTGTCAAGGTGAGGTGGTTGAGAGTGGAATGAATGCAGTGGCAAAAAATCCAAGTTTGACGCTAAAATAAGTGCATGGGAAAAAATGTCCAGTTGAGGGTGGATGAGTGTGTCAGGGTGAAAAAGGGGTTGATGGTGGGATGAGTGGATCAAGGTGCAATGAGGTTGATGATGGGATGAGTGCAATGAAAATAATGAGGGAATGCGGGTGGAATGAGTGTATCAGGGTGTACTGGAGATGTATAGTGGGATGAGTGCATGGAAAAATGAGCGTTGACGGTGGGATGAGTGCATGGGAAATAATGAGGAGTTGGGGGTGGGCTGAATGGGTCAGGGTGAAATGCAGGGCGATGGTGGGATGAGCGGGTCAGGTTGAAACGTATGTTGAATGTGGGATGAGAGTGTCAAGGTCAAATGGAGATTGATGATGGGATAAGTGCATATTAAAAACGACGAGGTGAGGCTGGGATGAGTGTGTCAGTGTGAGGGGGTTGAAGGTACAATGAGTGCATTGGAAAAAAATGCAAGTTTCAGGATGGGATGCGTATATCAGGGTGAAATGGGGGTGGAGGGAGGGATGAATGCATGGAAAAAAATGAGGAGTTGAGGGCGGGATGAGTGTGTTAGGGCGAAATGTGTAACGAGATTTTTCTCGTCACGGGTTGAAATCCCCCTGATAACAGAAAAGAACCCTGTTGTATGGACAGTAGAGGCGGAACAGCCATCTAGCGGAGGCCGAACAGGCCTCGGATGGATGGCAGGTAAGACTTTCCTCTGATGAGGGGCCAAAGGCATAGCGGTTTGGGTGGAAACTGCGACACCTGTCGGCCCTGAGGACGTCAATAGACTGTCATTTAGTTGGTGTTTGCTCAGCATGCGATAGGGAGTATTGGGGCCGACGTACAGGCCGTCCAACTGGGCAATACCAATGTGTCTACCGACTTAGACTAGGGACCAACAGCCAGGTGAGAGGACTGGTGCCCCCGGGATCCCGTCGGGTTGATTGGCCGTGGCATGGGTAACGGAATTACCGTGTTGCCGCCGAGATATCCAGACTAGGCGGAGAGGGTCCTAGGAGATTTTGGGCAGTCGAGCGCGAGCTCTCGATTAGAGCGCCCGTAACGCCGCTCGTTAGCTGGAACCACGCATGGCTGAAACAGCTTAGCAACGGGAAGATATACTTCCTCGTCCGAGTGATGCAAACCACGAAGGCGAGCATAGGGAAATGCTCCTGCATCTCCCGCGAAACTTCATGTCTCGTTTCGGATCATGTGGTGACGACCATTGTGTTTCCGGAGTGATGTGTGCGTGGACGAAAAAGGTGATAGTGCGTGGCCCGTGGGTCTGGAGTCGAGAGAACTCCTGTCGACCCGACACGCGCCGCCATTTTGAGTACCCAGGAACGGAGGCTAGTGATGGAATGGGGAAACTGGACGCCAGGAGCGTGGGTGGTCGTGGGTCGTGAGGTCGATGGGTAGATATCCACCTTGGTCAGATCAGCCTCTTGATGTCCCAGGGACTTCCGCGAAGTCGCAGGCGAGCATGACTTTGCTCTGGATAGAGATATCCAAGGGCAGGAGGATTGCCCTGGCAGGCCAGCGAGAGCCTCCCGGGGGAAGAAAAGCACCCTTCGGAGTGCTCCGAGTCGCACGTGATCGCGACATTCGGCCTGGGATAAGCTGGAAGGAATCTGGGGTTTCTTCGGGTGGACCACACCCACTCTACCACATCACCCTGAAGTTAGCTGGGCATGTGGCATGTCCAGTGCCCCCCCAAGTTCCTCGGGTAGCCGCACAGGCCTCGAGGGCCGGTTTTGTCAGACCTTCCGTAAAAGGTCTGGCTACCGTCCGACATTTGAAGAGGCATGGACATTGGTCGGAAGGGACCATTTTCTTGGGCGAAATACCCCGGGAAAATACCCTTACAAATGTGAATTAATGATGGGCTGAATTCGGTACACTCATCCCATCAACAACCCCCAGTTCAGGCAAACACACTCATCCTACCATCGACCCCTATTTCACCCTGGCGCAATCATCCCAACCTCAAACCCCTATTTTTTCCGAAGCACTCAGTTCACCCTCCTATCTTCATTTCTCCCTAATGCACTCATTTGACCGCGTAACTACGTCTAATGATCCCTTGAATCGATGTACATACACCTGTAGAGAAATATTTTAATGAGCCCGTCGGCTAGCTTCGAAATGGGATAATGAGGATGGTAAAATGGGGTGGAAATTTATAGGCACAGATCGAGTCAGAATCGTTCCCTGAATTGACCCGTACACACCTGTAGCGATTTTTTTTTGTTACCTTGTCAGCCGTCTTGGAAAAGGGATAGTGAGGGTGGAAAAATCAGATAGATATTTATAGGTACTGATCGAATCATTCCCTAAATCGATCTACATACACCTGTGGAAAGATTTTCTTGTGAACCCGTCGGCCATCTTTGAAATGGAGTCATGAGGGCGGAAAAATGAGGTTGACACACTTATCTTAGTCTCAACCGGGTATTCTTTCCCATACATTCATCCCATCATCAACTTCCATTTGATCCTGACCCACTGATGCAAACCTCAACCCTTCATCTTTCCCCATGGACTCATCTCTCCCAAAACCCCCATTTTTCCTATGTACTCATCCCACCATGATCCACCATTTCACCATGCCCCACTCAATCCACCCTCAATCCCCATTGTTTCCAATGCACTCATCCCTCCCTCACTCTCCATTTCACCATGACATACTCATTCCACCCTCAAACTCCGATCTTTTCCTAATGAACTCATTCCCCCCGCAACTATCTCACCCCGACACACTAATCCCATCATCAGTCCTCATTTAACTCTGACACTCATCCCAGCCTCAGCCCCCATTTGACCCTGACACTCATCCCAGCCTCAAGCCTCCATTTCACCCTAACACACTCATCCCAACCTCAACCACCTTGAGACTCTCACACACTCATCCCAGCTTGATCCCCATTTGACTGACACTCATCCCAGCCTCAACCCCATTTTGTTTTCCATCAAACCCTGGCCAAGGAAAAGAGAGAAAAAACAAAAAAAAACACAAAGCAAAAAACACACGCATGCATACATAGATACAGACACAATCTAAAAACCGCATAGTCAGACTTTTTAGGCTACATTTAGTTATCCTAACACAAAAAATTGGGAACTTAAATATGACCAAATACAAAGCTTCCATTCGGAAGCAAAAATAAAAAAATTCATCCGTCGGAGAAAACTATAATCATAACGAATCAATTTACACTAATATGTAGGAATTATCATTGAACTTACCTTTGACAACTATAACTCTCTGTTCCTGTATGTAATATATAGTAATTCTCATTTAACTTACCCTTGACAACTGTAGCTCTCTGCTCCTATATTACTTCAGTAACAATTTACAATTGGAAAAATGGGGAAAATAGAGAAATGATAAATCATCAATTCGTTAAAATGTTTTTTTCAGTCATAAAGTGATACAAAACCAGGAGCTGTTTAAATTATCTCGTTAAGAATAGTAGTAAGTGGCCAGTATTGGGGAATTTCCCACGCCCCACGCCCCTTTTTTCCAGGAAATGGACGTGCAGGTGCAGGTGTGCCCCCCAGGGGGTATTGTGTGGATGTGCGTCTGGACACGTTCACCCCCTTTGTGCCTTGACAAAGGAATTTGACTTTAAGTAATTGATTTGTGTATCCGGTCTTTGCTGTGATCTGCTTAAATTTTGCGTTTTATTGAACAATGGACTTCCGGGCAAAGAGAGGATGGTGGGTGGAAAAGAGGAGATGGGCGGAAAAAATATATATAATACAGAATTGCTATGTTTAGAAGGATTATTTATTCAGAAATGATTATCATCTAGGGTACATATTATTAACTTTAAATGATTATTATTATTTTAAAAAACTACTTGATTAAGTTATAAATGTGTTTTCTTTTAAACAACGTTGAATACAATGCAAAACACCTTTTTCAGATAGAATCTGAAAAGGATTACTCAAATTTTTAGGCTTACAAATTTTGTTGCCGATAATTTTTTTAAACATTTTCAATACAATGCGATCTGTAGAGACCGATCATTGAAAAGCCAGTGAAGCACAGTAATGCAGTACTGCCCACAAACATCAGACGATATATCTTCGAGTCTTTTCTGGCTCCATTCATATATGCGGCAATTACGCCTAAGGCGTTGATCGATTCTTGAGTCGAAGGGTGGCATTCCGAAGCTGTCAAAATAGACTCCACGTCCATCGGAACCGAGATAAATGGCAACCCAGTGTCGTCCTTCCTGGTTGTGATTATCGGTGTTGACGATGATGGCACAGGTTCGGCTCCATGACCAGGGGACCCGGTCAGCAGGGTAGACTCCTCCAATTGATGCATCGGTATGCGGTAGCACTTTCAAGAGCTCGAGGGTATTCATAAAGCGACGTCACACCGGAGTGATTATTGCCGCTTTTTAGGAACCAGGTAGAGCAGATTTATGGTGTGGTGCCTTGACCGCCTGTTTACACTCAACTAACGCTATTGCTGAGTGATCTTCTATTAAATAGATTCTTCTGCTCCTCACCCACTATAATCGACAATGACCTGTCTTGTCGAGTCGATTTCAAGCAAATTATCATATTCCGCATATAGCAAACAGTTTACATTTGATTCCGAAGCTTTATTAAAGCGGACTTCAATACGAACACTCCCGCTCCTTACGAGATTCCAGTGCCCAGCAGAACTTGCAGATAAATCTGGAGTTAGGTCAAATGCGAATAAGCAGAAGCCCTCAGAATATGCTCGACGACCAATGCCATTGCCATGATCCCTAAAATGTGTACCGGTTCCAGCAAATAGGGTATTGAAAGCCTCCACATCCAGGCACGCATCGCTTGTATAACAGGGTTGTAATGGTTTCGTAGGTATCTGACGCCCATCCACATTCAAACATAAAAAGTTGATTCCAAAGGTCTGGAAGTTGAAGGGGTTCTTCTTTCTTATTCCATTAAAACTGGTATTTTCAACAAAACCAAGAATGATTCTCTTAGGTAAGTGTCCCAAAATGGCGTTATCTATCGTCTCCCCTAAAATTCCACTATGCATGACAAACGATTTAACCTCGACTCGTGTCAAGGGATACTGTGCAGTTGTCTTTGCCAATGCTTTTGCATGGGCTATCAGGATTCCAGAGCTGAGTCTAACACGTCGTATAATTTATAATTTATAATTATGAGGGGTATCATCCATGAGACAATATTCATCCTTTGCTCGAATCAGACGAACTCGTAGCTCCACACCGTTCATCAAAAATTTATCTTGATTGAAAACATCGCAATGCAAATGTCCAAGAATATCAAACGTCCTTCCTCCTCTCGTAAATACATGTCGAGCCGTTAGACCGTTATTTTTTCGTACATCATCGCTGACAATTACAGGGGTATCCATAGCAGAATATGTAACGGTTGCCCACAAGGCCATCCCAAGGTGTGAGGCTTTAGCATCTTGGCCATAATTCAGTAGTGTTTCAATGTAAGCTCTATATGCGTAGAGATTATTTGGTGGTGTAACAACTTTTTGATTAAAGTATACATCCACTTGATTGAACATTGAATGCAGAAAATTATTCACAGGGCCGACTGAATCAGCGCTTGCAGCAGTTCCATCAGGCCTAAGAATTTTCGTTCGGATTTTTATCATGGTGTGAGCCAGATCAATGTATTCTTCTCCATGGCCTGGCACGATAAATTCAATCGACGTGTCATCTGACAGTGTCGATGCAGGGTTATAATAAACAAATTGAGAATTTTCGATGCTTGTCTGTGTCGGGGGGAGAGTAAATAGATCCAGCCCCGACTTCACGCACTCGGAAGAGTGTGTTTGTAAAAACGACATGATGCTTAATGGAAAATGTCGTACAAATCACGAGTCCCGGTTTTTGATTTATTTTTCTTCACTTTTTTTTACTTTTTTCTTATTTTTTTGTGCAGGCTTATTCTTTTTGGCCTTAGCTGTCTTGACCGATCCGCGACCAGTTAACTTAAGCGTCGCGAGGCGCTTACGCTTTCTTTTATACCCCGATCCACGCATCATAGACCCAATTTTTTCTTTAGCCTTTCTTTTCAAGTTCAATCCCGATTCCGCTAAGCGATCTTCAAGCGCCACCTTCAATGGCTTCCCGTTCGTCACTACATCCCCCACTACATTCATCCCCGCATTAAGAGCTTCTTTACCGATCGCTCGAGCCGCGCTGCCGAGGAAGGGTAGAATGCGGCGGAAAAGCCCGCCAAGCAATGCGCCAATTCCATGTCCACGTTGGTAAGGTCTTCCTACATAAACTCGGCCAAAATTATTGTACCTCTCCACCGCTCCACCGCCAGCCTGGCTTGCATAATATGCAATGTAGGGGCTCATCTTGCAGGTTTTTTAAGCGACTCTCTTGAAATGAAGTGTTACGTTCAAAGGACCGTACTCGAATGGTATCATTTCGCCTTGGTTACACCTTATATCTATGTCTATTGTACGGAATGAATATCTCATTAAAGGGATGTAATGAGGGTTGGAAAAAGTAGCGCAGTATGTAGCTCCATAGGTATAGCCAGTAGAATTGAAGGGTACGACGCGCAACAGAGACGACTGCACGTCACCTGTTACATAGGGTGTACAAAGATCACTGTAACCGAACAAATTTTCAGGTAAACCTTGAGCCAGAGAGGCAGGTAGAGACCCCAGCTTGACAGGTCTAATATCATTGAAAATATGCTCGCCTCTTTCAAACCCTATTATATCAGACAATTTATCCGAAAGGTCTAAAAGATGTATAAGACTACTGCAGTTCTTATTGCTGCAACGCTTTTCAATTTTCACAAAACCTTGTTCTTTACAATATTCAAATTTCATGTGTTCTTTCAAATGGGCAAAATTATTCATAAAATCCACAACGTCAGACAAATCCTTGAAAACGGCTGTAGGCAAGAAAAACATTTGATCCCGATCAGCATTATCATTGCTAATGAATCGGATGGATGCATCTTTCCGATGCCGGATATGTAGGAAATTACAAGGAAACCGAACCGACGGTAGTGGCCGTGCGGTTAGAGTGCTAGACTAGCATGCCAGAGATCCGGGTTCGATCCCGGGCACCGGCGGTCAAAAATTTATAGCGCTCTGATCTCACGGTTCCACTGCCGAGCGGTAGTCCTGTCAAAAGGACGACTGTACCTGGGCAGGTTTTTTCCCTCAGATGAGGTTTTTCCCTCCCTTCAAGCAAATGCGGTACAGGGGGTTGGGGGGGTGGGAAGGGAACCAACTAACCGTAAAGACCCGAAAGGGTATACGAGAGAAAATAAATTTTACAAGGAAACTGTATTTCACTCAATCCGACCACCCATTGACCATCCAGTTCCAACTGTTTCGGAAGTAATGTTGCGTATTTTGACGCCGTATTATCAGGGTAGTAGTCCATGCTACTGTTGCTGGGCAGCACCATATAAAATTTGTCGCCTTTCATTCTTTTCCAATAACGTGTAACTCTGACGCAGGAATCCACGAATCAAATTTATCAGGATATCCTTCCCAATGAACTAAAATTTGTTTATTCTTTCCTTTTCCTTTTGAACGTATGACACGCTCAATTATAAATTGCTCCTTATCCAGCTGTTTATTAACCAGCACCAACTCTGTCTCGTAAAAAAATCCTTCAATATGTTCGCCAGACAAATCTTTTAATTCATATATAGGTAAGGATTGTTTGAAGACTGCCTTAGTTATTTCGAAAATTTCTTTACTCCAATTAGTCTCCTACCCTTTCTCAAAGATACCTTTCGCTCGACTGATGCGTACATAGTCTCCAACCTTATATTTAAAGACCTCTTCACGAGGCTTCTCCGACTTGAAACGATTTTGTATATTACGCCATGCATTTTGTGCATTATCGATAGTTACAGCCGCAGGCGCCATCTTCATCGAAGAATTTTTTGAATAGTTATAAGAAGCAACAATCTGCTGCAATACATCCTTATATTTATAAGTCCGGTTATGCGTAAAATATCGCCACATTTGCTCTTTTAATATGCGGTTGAATCGTTCCACTATAGCAGCTTTAATGTCAGGATTACGGGTGACACGAAATTTTATTTCTTTATCAGAAAAAAATTTTTGAACACTGGCGGCTACGAATTCTTTCCCCTTGTCAGTTTGTATACAAGCAGGTATCCGACCGCCACTTCTCTTCAATATACGCTCAAAACCCTCAAGCACTTGAGGTGCTGATTTATCTTTTAAGGGTTCAACCCAGGCAAACTTGCTCAAGACATCAATGATGACAAGTAAATACGAAATACCATCATTATATGTTTTGAGAGATCTCAACTCAACCAAATCAGCCTCCTATACATCGTCAATGTTTGAC
>NW_011888132.1:0-3028 GCF_000806365.1 Fopius arisanus | reverse complement strand
TGTTTGACGCTGTATAATGCAACCGCGGAAACTTATGTCTAATGGGAGGGTGAAGTGTATACGCATTTTGAGCATTTAACCAGTCTTTTATTTCATTCTCAGGAATTTTATTTTTATGTCGTGACAAAATATTTCTAGCCCCTGTATACGCCTCCGGCTGTGAAAGGTTGAAATACGTATCCGATAATTTTTCATCATCATTTAAAATGGCAGCCCTGATGAGAACGATTTCTCCTTTACGGAATACGGCGAGGGCGTCCGCGATTACTTCAACTTTGTACGGGCTCTGTATACAAGGGAACTACGTGGTGTGTTATCCTTTCGAGAATCAGGCGCATCTACAGAGCTGTCTTCGTCTTCTGAAATTACTGGCTCATCACGGTGTTCAATATTCGGTATTACCGAAGGTGGTTGTAGGAATTTTGGATTTCTTATAAACTCTCGAGGGGTGTTCGAACTCTGGAGATAAGTTGCAAAATGCTCCCATCCTTTAGCTGAATGTGTTTTTCGTGCTCGTACTGCATCTTGTATCAGGTCCACAATATTAACGTCTTTTAAAGATAAGCCATCCAAAGTCACCTGACCCCTGGCGTCCCACTTGAGCCTCTTTCCCGTGTCCATGGTGTCAATGTAGTCAAGTATACCTGCAGCTTTTCTCTGGTATACCACAGGCACGGTACTCACAATAGCTTTTGGGTCGTAACGTGTAACAGGTACCGCAGGGTCTTGAAGACTCTGGGGTGCTTGTGTTGACGATTTGCTTTGGTCAGCGTAAAATAAATACCGTCTCAGAACATCGTTATACAATTTCCACTTTTCACGGTCATCTTTAGGGGTTTTCGAGTTTAAAATCTCCAACAATTGACCATCCAGGCGACATGTAACAGTACCAGGGGTTTGCGCTGATGGCTGAAGCTCGTTAACCAACTCCTTTAGAACGTGATGAGCATCGTTTGTCGGAATTTTTTGCAATTTTTCGACACTATCTTCAGGCACAAGTATCATTTTCCGAGCATGCTCCATCATTAAACAATTGCCGAAATAAGTCCACTTATGAGAGGTCCCAATAGCATGGGTAGAAATGCGCCGCCTTTCTGATTGATAATTTTTTTCTTGCTTGATAAACTCTGATTTTTATTTGCCAATTTTCTCAGAATTTTTTTATGCTTACATAAATTCAATTTTTCACAATCTTTTAGAGGACTATTCCCATGCAGTAAATTCAAAGCACATTCGCAGATGCAACGAATTAAATCTTCATTAGAATGTTGTATTATTGCTCGCCGTAGTCTAGGCTTAGCGTGTATGAGGGCATGTAATAACACTGTATTTTGTTTTCCAAACGACTTGCAAGCAGAGCCGCTTCCAGGGCGTCCTGTCTTTGGCATTACACACGAACAACTGGCAGACGACGCGATGGACCTCCTCCTTTTATATTATAATCCTTTCTTGGGACATAACCGTAGTGGTAGGTATCGCTAGGAAATACACTGGTGCGAAATCTGCAGTTTTCCGGTGTGGACTGTTGCAAATCCAGAAGTAAATAACCATGTGCCTCCGATGTGGCATCAAAATAGGCCTCTTGTAGAAATTTAGGATCTTCCGGATATATTTGACGTGCTAAATGAGCAATTTGTGCACGATCTCGAGGGTTTTTGAATTCAACAATATAATTTGTGTTCAATGAAATATCTCGTTGTCCTTTCCCCTGATGGAATAGATTTTGAGATATAAACATAACACTGAGATTCTTATGATGACTACCTTTTGTGAATAAATCGACTATTGCGCCATTCGAGGATTCACGCATTAAATCATCCACAACAACCAATTTTGGTTTATTATCGTCAAAGTCCCCGGATCTTGGCAAACCCTCACGAAATTCGACAAAATTTCGGTCGTAATCAGAATATCCGCTCTGCCACTCTGCATAGTAAAAAATTACTTTTTCAATGGATGTATCGCACATTTCTTTAATCTCTTTCAAGAATCTCTTGACAAAAAATGTTTTCCCACAACCTGTGGGGCCGCAAATCATTGCAGTGAAGGGATGTTTTCACCTCGTATCCATGACGCTGTCTGATTAAAAGTTGTAAAACTTAACATTTTATATCTCCTGTATAATGAGCAGAAAAATAGTGTATATCCTTGCACTGTAGGGGGTGTGGTAAGCCCCAAAAAATGACCTGCTAAAGGAGGTAGCCGTCTTATTGGTCACGCATCTCAGGTGTAGGCGTCAACCGAGATGCTCGATGCAGACCCCCCCTGAGGTGTGCTGCACTACACTGACTTTTTAGATATAGACTGATTTTTTTCTCAAAAACCGCAGTATCCTAAAAGTAGCTCACGATGTCGGATCCTAACGATCTCGTTGGTGACAATTCCGGGGTGAATACACCGCCTCTGGATAGCGATTACGACTGGCTTGACCAATTTAATATCAGGTTATTCGATGATACGGAAATTCAAGATAATTTTGAGGTGGATTTCTTCGAAAATTTTGATCGAGAGTTTGGTGATATACAATATGGTGGCACAGCTATTGCACTTGACAATCCTGAGGAGTCTGAAGCCGTTGAACAGTTTAATTTGGATTTACTAGATCAACCTCATGGTGAGCATCACATTAAAACAAAAATATCCATCGTCTATTTTGTTTGTCTGCAATGCAATATTATTGAATGTTTAATATTTCAGATGATCAAGAAGCTCACAACAATGCGACGCCTCATGTTCCCTTAAGAACAATTCGGAAATCACGTCAGAGACTCGATCGTTTCAAACTCGAGACACATGTAATGGAGTTTGGAATTAACCCTGTCCCTGAAGGATATGAGCCATCTATGTGGGTAGAACAAGCTTTCCGAGATGTCTGTAGTCAAATCCTAGATGCAGGAGGCAATGGTATGAATCGTATGTGCCTCAGTTTCAATTTTGCAAATATGCAAAAAGATAACACCTGGATAAGTCCACGAGCAATCAACGGTTACGAGTTCCAGGATTTATGGAATCTTGTGAGTTCTATTGC
>NW_011888131.1:0-31137 GCF_000806365.1 Fopius arisanus | reverse complement strand
TCGTCCGATGGTCTATTCATCTTTCGCTCGGCTATTTCAGCCGGCGTTAGATGTCGCTCCCCTTACCTAGTGGCTATCCTAGTGATAATCACTAGTAACGAGAAAATCTCGTTACAATATATAATATATAATATATATTATATATCATATATATAATATATATATATATATATTAATTACTTATATGAATATATTAATATGATATGCATAGCTTAGCTATGCGCCAAAAAAAGCTGACAAAAAATGTTACATGATTTTTTTTTAAAGGGATTATACTTCTTATGTTGTATCCTATCATTCTTTCGATCCATGGAATAGGCATTCACTCCACTTGGAAACCACGCATCCAAGCGGCTGAGTGTTTTGTTTATCCGGCGCGTACGTGCTCACCGGTAAACACACGCGGCCACGTGAGCGGTGGACCAGTTGGCGCTTCAATCTCAATGAGAGAGATAGAGAGAGAGAGAAGTATCGAGTTTAAAATCATTCCTCAGATTTAATAAGAAAAAAAAATTCATCTTTCTCATTATTAGTTTCTACTACTCAGGAATGAATTTGTTGTAATTAGGATTGTTAAGGTGGCATAAAAGAAAAAAATTCACCGGCAATAGAACGTCTGAAAATTTGAGCAACTACGATTGTCAGCCATGAAATATTTGATATTAAACATCAGAAATGAGATATTCGATAGTAGGCATCACATACTAGAAATTAGATATGAGATATCTTATGGTGGATATTCAACGTGAGATATCACATGGTGGATGCCCCTCCCCCCCCCCCGGGCCTCATTGTGGTCCAAAATGGAGCCTCGACGGTGAGGCCGATAAAGGAGATTCCCCCATACATTACCGACCGAGAGCAGATTCCTGTATTGCCCTCCCCCGCACCGCCCCTCAGATCCCCATGTCCATAACCGGTATAGTCTATCTACTTGCAATAATTCTTTGGAAACAGGAAATTCCCTAGATTTCCTTGGATCCTTTACGAATAATCATCATCAGACATCATGTCAGGAAACAAGAAACGAAAGAGGTCAAGATCCAGATCGAAGGATCGGAAAAGATCAAACTCCGGGACAGAAAAAAGAGTAGATGCCATGGACAAAACGATTTCTAACCTCGCTTCAGTAATAACGTCTTTAGTCGATGGTCATAATTCAGCATCTCAATTAAAGACGAAATTTGTAGCACCAACCAGAGTTGCCAGATACTGAGGAGGGGAAGTCGCCAGGTGGATGAGGTGGGGGCGCCTGAGAGCGCCAAACGAATTTCGAAAAGCGCCATTAACGCGCCAATGGCACATTATTTAAAATTTTATAGAACATTGCGTTTCTTCATTAAAAGGTATAGAATAACACGAGTAATCTATAATTCTCAGCAAAATTAAGTGAAATTCTTATAGAATATGGAATATAACAGTATAACATGTTATCAATCATAAGAAATTGATTAGGAAATAGAGAATAGATCGTCTCAGCGGGCTTCATTAGACATCGTCCATCATCTCGAAAATGTCATGATTTTCTCCGATGGCTGCCTCGACATCATCATCGTCCTTGCTTCCATACATGTTACCGGATTTAAATATCCTTAATATCTGTTCACTGGGTGCAGATGTCGTACAGCATTGACCCGTGACATTGAACTGGACTTTGATCCTCAGAAGAGCCTCCAACATGCTCATTCCCGTCTTATTGCGTACTCTAGACTTGATTAGATTTATGGCCGACAAGACTCGTTTGACGCATGCATTACTCGTTGGGGCACATAGCATATGCAGAACAGTTTCGGCTAACTCTCTAAAAGAGAATCTCCCAGCACTATCTACCAAAGCAAATACCATAGGCCAGAAATCAATGATACTAACTGGGAGACGGTTAGAACAATGAATTTTCCAGTCAATGAAAAGCAACTTTTCCCACTGTGACTCGTAGACAGCTATATCTATCGCTGGATCAAGGAAAGATTCTAAAACTTCAGCGATGACGGGAAATTTCACATGTTCAGGACCAAGGCATTTCAATGGACTGAGTAGCTTATACTTCTTGAAGATTTCCATGCTCACTGGCAATCGTTTGGACATCTCTACTAGTAATCGTTTTAAGAAACCAAAGCAGCGTTGTTTCATTTCTCGTACCTTGTCAGAACTCAATTTCATCTTCATTAGCTCTGTCGTCAGAACTAGTCCAAAATCCACTGATTCCAGTGGCAAAAAAGCCAACTCATTATCCAGGTCATCGCAAACTTGATGCAGAAGATTCTCTCCATTTCGATGGACAACTAGGAAACTCGGCTTGAGTATCTTGCTAGCAAAGGATAAGAACGTTGTATACAATTCGTCATATGCACTTCCAGCATCAATCTTATCACTTTGCAAGGTCAAGTTCAGACTCTGCATTTGGCCGAGGACGTGTTTTAAAAATAGCAAATAGAGTCGGTGGGAATCATCGACGAGCATGGTGTGAATCGTTCGAGTATCATAGCATTTCTCTAAGTGGCTGACGACTCTGAAATGAGTCTGCAACTCTAACCACTGTTCCAAAATTATCTTACATGCATCGTGGAATGCTAACCAGCGGGTTTGAGCGAACTGAATCAATTGACGGTAGCGATTGCTTTCCACACCTGTATTAATGGTATCAAACAATCTTTTGTACTTCGCACGACGAAGTGGACTCAGTTTGAACCAATTATAAACTTCCCTGACTATGTATTCCAATGAAGAAGGTAGCTCTTCTGATGATTTGCAACAACATAGGTGAATTGAATGGCAGGAACATTTCTGTAATTGCAGATAAGGAATGTCTTTCTTCAGCAATGCGTAAAGGGATTTTTGACGTCCACATAAATTACTCGCTGCGTATGTCCCTGTAACTACCATGTTCTTCTTCGGAAGCTTGATGGTCTCCAAGTATTCACAAACACTCTGGTAGAGGCACTGAGCTATAGCATCTCCCACGAGAAATAACCCCAAGAAATCTGTCACCAGTTTCTCATGTGTTGTATTAAAATATTTGATACAGAGACGCATGTATTTGGTTGTTGAAACATCAGTGGACTCGTCAACGATCAAGGAGTATGCGCCATTTCCAATTGCTGCAACCAATTCTGTCAACATTGCGATTACATTCTTGATGATACTTGAACATTTTGTATGATGTAATTTCAGGTCTTCAATGATACTACCCTTGCCAAGGGGCTTGACAACATCAACCAAATGATCCACTGTTCTGATAGCTGAATGTACCGCGAAATGTGCAGAAACCTTGATGGCAGCAATTTTTAATGCCTCGCTGACTTGCTGATTAAATGCAGAGGGAAAAAAATTAGAAAATCGAAATATCCACCATTTACGATGATTTCATTCGGAAACCAAAACAGTCAATAAAACGGATCGAAATGCAAAAAAAAAAACGAGAAAACTCTCTGTACCATACTTCGACATTTTGCTCTTGGCTGGTGGACGTTGTAACGGGCATGTGGGGATGTCCGTTAGGGAAGCCGAAACCCTCCACTACTATGCACAAAAATTAGGGGGATAATCGCGCCCAGGGGCACCGAGCCACTGATTTAGTTAGAGTTAAAAAATTTAGGATCTAGGGCTAGGGTTGAGGGCCTAAAATGCCGTGAAGAGGGGCCAAAATTAGAGCCATCCTGTCATTTAAATAAACATTCCGAGTTCAAAAGGAATTTGACGTTCCCAATCAGAGGAGGCATTAGATTAGGATTACGTTTACGTTTACGTTTCTGTTTTTGGTGGAAGGCCGTGGGGAATGAGTGCAACCCTTATTCGCTCCGGATCGCTAGGTTGCTTACGGGTTAGCGATAAAATGAAATTTTAATAAATTTTGGAGATTAGTAGGAAATACTAAGTTTTAAGTTTATGGTTAAAGCAAGAAAGATTTTTTTTACTACTCATGCTCCCCAGGAAAAGTGATTAAAACGGCCCCGATACCCCGTTAAATTAATGAAAATATGTTAGGATTATATCGGTTATAAATTTAAATTTGAAGTGTCGCTAGAGGCACCGCGCGACAACTAGCAACTAACGCCAGCCAATCAGGGAGCGCCTGATTTTCAGCTGAGCGTGACCCACCTGTTAGACTGACCTCGCCATATCAGTTATACATTAACCGTGACGAGTCGTGTACACGTGCTGTTGAAGCAATCGAGGATTACGTGAAGTTCATTAAGGAGGCTTATGGTCAGGAAGACCACTAGGAAGGGGAGGAAACCCCCGAAGGTGAGTTGGGCATTAGTAATTAGTGTCTTTTGAGTGCCTTTTCCACGATTTTATTGTGGTTATTTCCACGATTTGTCGTGGCTTTCTCCGAGCTGGCCCCCAGCTTCGGCTGATGTTTTTCATCCATTTTTTTGGATGGTTTTCGAGCGAGTTAATCCCTCGCTAATGATTCCCCAAAATACTAGGGGCTCCCCTGGCCACGCCAGTGGGCATTTTCTCAAAAATTTCTCGAAATTGTAAGTTTTAGGAGCAATCTTAGGTGAACGAATTCTCCACGGCCAGCGATGGCCAGTGGTTCTCTCTCTCTCTCACACTCTCTTCAGTTCTGAGGATGGTGGGTTCGAGTCCGAGGTGTTAACGTTTTTTTTGTTTTTTTTTTTCTTTTTATTATTCTTTAGTCCTTCCGAGTTATCGGATATTCCTCGGATTATCGTCGATCGATAATCCTCGAGGTGGAATTCATCAATGGGGTATAATTTGTACAACTCTTTGGGATTTTTGTATCGCATTATTGGGCCTTCGGCATTCGATGTTGCCGTTTCCCGGTGAATTGGATCTACTTTTTCTTTTTCTCCGGATGTCCCCCGGGCAAATTCCGGAAATCATCGATTTCCCGGCCGATTAGCGTTATGCAGAAGACATTCCTCGCATTATGGCCGATCGATAATCCTTGTAGGCAAAATTCAATGATAACTATGAGGGGCTGCGAATAGTAATATTTAACGATTGTTAACTTGGGCGTTGAGGCGAGATTTTCGTTAAGTGCTAGTGGATGATTACAAAAAAATACCTGGCGCCCATTTGATTCAAATTTTAGCAGGTTTTATTAGGCTTAGGGGAAGTAGGGCAAAGGTAACTGGTATTTTCAACCCCCACACGAAAATATCACGTTACAACGTATAAATGACATTTTGTCAGTCTGACTCTTGGATCTGCCATGTCTCTTCAAGTCTGATGAATGACTGCGCACTGTTATTCGACAGAGTTTACAGTGTCCATCTTGATATGATCCGTCTTCAGCAACCCCATCTCCATTTTTCTCCAGCCAGCCTGTTCGAAAAGAATCTATAATAATTGCAAAAATGAGCTATTCATGCTCAAGAAAGTTATTCAAGACGAAAGGGTGTTACAACTTTCAGCCCACTTTTCGTTTTCCCAAGCCTTGTTATATTTCCGTTTCGACATTTCTCGATCATCCAAAATGGTCTTCTTCGACAATTGTAAAGTAGGAGGAACGGAAAGAACGGCAGGTCGTGTACTCATCGGTCTACCGGCGACAACGTGAGAACACCTGATTGGTGAACACGTTTTAAAATAAAGCGAGAGATATAATTTTTCGTTAATATTACCCGAATATCCCATCAAAATCCCAAAGCGTCAAAATAGCGCCATAGCGCCGATCGGGCAATCCCACCACCAAAATGCTCGGCGAGGGCGCCAAATTGGCGCTAAAGCGCCACATCTGGCAACCCTGGCTGGAATGAGTGTCAGGGTCAAATAGGGGGTTGAGCCTGGCATGAGTGTATTAGGGTGAAATGGGGGTTGAGGCAGGGATGGCCGTCAAGGTCAAACGGGGATCAAGCTGAGATCAGTGTCTCATGATCAAATGTGGGTTAAGCTGGGATGAGTGTATTAGGGTGAAATGGTGCTTTGATGGTCGGATAAGTACAGGAGGAAAAATCAGTATTTGAGGTTGGGTTCAGTGTGTCTGGCTGAAGTGGGGGTTGATTGTGGGATGAGTGTGTCAGGGTCAAATGGGAGTGGATGATAGGATAAGTGCATGGGAAAAAATGACGTTTTGAGGCAGAAATAAGTGAGTCAACCCCATTTTTCGACCTTCATGACTCCATGTGAAATATAGCCGACGGGTTCATAAGAAAGTCTCGCCAGATGTGTATGTAGATCGATTCCAGGAATGATTCTGAGTCGATCGGTACCTATCAATTTCATCCCCATTTTGACACCCTTACTGTTCCATTCGCAAGATGGTCGACGCGATCAATCAATAATCTCTCTACAAGTATGTAGATCGACTCAGGGGGTGATTCTGAGTCGAACTGTACATGTGGGGATAATTTTTAAAAGATAAAACAGCTAAAAGGTCCTCTGAATAAACACTTCAATCACTAGCAGATATTTACAATGTTATTGGTATAAAAACACTCACTTAAAATATACATATCGATATAAGCAAATTCGAAACCGTCTCTTCGTCTAATGCCTCACTCAGGACTTCGTCACCAAAAAAAAATGCTCTACCTCCTCTCGACCTCTCACACACTGACTGTTTTTCCTTCGATTTCCTATTTTTCTCCTCTCGGCTACTACCCCCACCACCAGCCACCCTTGGGCTTCAGTCGCCGGTTTCATCTTGGGTAAATCCCCAAGATTCCTATTCATATTCCTAGACTTAAACTTACGTCCCTTCTTAACCCTTAATAAAATACCCCCATGAACTCGAGTAATAATTATTTGGCCCGACTGCCTCAACTATTCCCCAAAACTACAATATAAAACCGTTGGGGAGTTCCCCAACGCCTAGTCGTCGCGACTCGACGTTTTTCCCCGGCTTAGACGTTTAATTAGAAATATTCGATACTACATACATGTAATTTTTTTTTACGAATAATAGTTTGATACCTTCCCATCTTGCGATCAGAGCGAGCAGTTTTATTCCGGCGATGACGCTTCCAATAAATATGGTAATCGCAGCAAACCAGAGCGATATATGCAAGTGGGGTGACGAACGGACTTCGCTTTTCTTGCCTTCCATTTTGTGCTGATATTTTCGAGTTATTTCACAAAACCAACCTATAAAGTTTAACATGTTATTTTGGTTTCGACCGTTCGACGGTCATTTTGATGTCCAGACTAGGAGTCACCGGAAACAAGAGTTCGAATAATAGCCTTTTCGTATTCTATTAATTTTATATCGTGAATTTTTTAATCATATCGAATCATTATCATCGCTTACCGATGGACCATTGCAACGCGCGACTTCGGAGGGCAACGAGGAATCATGATCTCTGAATTTTGTGGCTGTAGAGAAATATTATGTAGAGAATAATTAAATCCCTTATGTCTGATTATTTGTTATTTGTTTTTGACTTAATCATTTCTGATAATATTTCATTTCAATTGATCCGAGAATTTGATTTCGTGACCTAATTTATCATTTGACTATTTCTTTGTAATTCTGACAAATGTATGTAAATTGAATAAGCTTATTGATTTAATTTGTTAACGAAGCGATCAGGGATTTTTAATTATATCGAGTTTATCTACTTTAAATTCTTCTGCATGGGGAAACTGCGTTTCACGTCATATTTGCACGGAAAGTTCGATTTTGCTATCCAAATCAGCGTTAATCTGTTATATTTTTCCATGCACTCATCCCATTATCAACCCCCATTTGACCATGATACACTCATGCGGATCTCAACCCTTCATTTTCTCCATAAACTCATCGCACCATAAACTTATCAACCCCCATTTGACCCTGATACCCTCATCACACCATCAACCTACACTTTACCCTGATATACTCAGCCCACCCTCAAACTCTCATTTTTCCCAATGCATTCATTCCACCCTCAACCACTTCACCCTGACACATTCATTCCAGCACCAGCTCGTCATTTTTCCCATTTATCACACCATCAACTTCCACTTCACCCCGATACATGCACTTATCCCACAATCTGACTCACTCATCCCAGACTGAACCTTTCTTTTTTTTTTTTTTTCCTGGTAGCCTGGGGTAATGGTTACGGTCATTGCCTCACAACGGATAGGTTCCAGGCTGGATTCCTGGCCGGATCGACAATCGCCGCATAGTCTCTTCCGACTCGAAGCGATATAAAATAGGCATTAAGAAAAAACTTTTCATATTTCGCCTTGCAGTTAGCCCATCATCATCCCCCATTTCACCCTGACACACTCGTCCCAGCCTTAAATCCCATTTGGATCCCTGATACGCTCATCCCAGCAATAACCTCCCATTTCACCCTGACTTGAATTACCCACACCTGTAGAAACATTTTTTCCCCTCGTCGGCCATCTTGAAAATGGGGTAGTGAGGGTGGAAAATGACGTCGGAATTACGAGGTACAGACCGACTCAGAATCACCCTCTGAGTCGATTTAGATATATCAGTAGAGACATTTTTTCCTTCCTCACCCATCTTGGAAAGATATTAGTGAGGGTGGAAAAATAGGGTCGAAATTTATTGGTACATATCTACTCAGAATCACCCCCTGAGTCTATTTACCCACCCTTGTGGAGACATTTTTTTTTATCTGGCCGGCCATCTTGAAAAAGGGGTAATGAGGGTGGAAACACCCACCATTTTCCCCAGAAGCATGCTGTTATTCATCTAATCTCAATCGCACTTCAGTTGTTACCCCTTTCTTACCTTTCCCCTGCCACCCTAAAACCCGCCAATTTCCTACAAGCATTCATCCCATTTTCATCTCTTCTCCTTTCTCAATCCCAGTTTCACCTTTACACCCACACTCTATCCTCACGTATCTGTCTTTCCCCTAAATTAGCAATTCATCCTCCCCACCCCATTTATTGGTGTCCTGAAATTATCCCCTCGAAAGTGTTCGTCCTTGGGACGTTTTTGACCTATCCTGCCGGCGAAACTCATTTTTGCCTCTCCGCATTTGAGAGGCCATACTATCGCCATCTGCCGGATTTCAAAGTTCCTAAAAATGACAGCTGATCACTTCGGTCTCGCGGACATAAATTACGGGTGTTCAGAGTATCCAATCGTTGCAAGGAAAATCCCGAAAAATACTATACTTATGTTCACGGGCCGGTAATTGGTTTTCGCGAGTGTAGAGTGGATGTGGAAAATGTGGTGAGTGTTTTTTCATTGGGATGATAGAGTCGCCATATTTCCCACCAAACCATCATTAGAGAATTGGCCTTGGTGAAATCTAGGCTGATTCTTGGAACGTAATTACACGTTCATCCCTCAATTTCCCACCCTTGAGACCTACTTATCTGCCAGGCAAAAAGAATTGTCTATTTATTGACCATAAAATCATATTTTTGAAAGATATATAGGGGGTGGCATTTCTGTCCCCGTAAAACACTTTCTTCTGGCGAATTTCCTAGAGACTTGTCGAGTAAAAATCCCTCCACCCGGATCTTAATTTAAGTCGATCTTCTTTTATAGATGAGAGTAATAAGGATTTAATGTACTCCATCTAATATCTTTTACCTACATTACCCGAATATATGAAATCTCATTTCTATCCTTATAAAACTGGCCAGATGTTGCCTATTTTACAATGTTTGTTACAGTTAAATTCTTTGTTCTTCGGATAAATTCTAGAGTCTAGAGTTAGATGAATTGAGATGAAAATACGACATGAGAACATAGGGTCCGCTATAAATCGAAATATGAATGTGAACAAATTTATTCACAAATTCATGAGCTGAAATTAGTGGAAAGACAGAATAAATGAACGGAAGTTAACCATAAACTAATCTTTTTCCTAGTTTTGAAACGATCGAGTTGTTACTCATGGTTCGTATTTGCGCGCGAATTCTCTTTTGAGAATATTTTTATGTGAAGGGCGAGATTTATGAAAATTACGGGAGAATACTCGAGATGATCAAATAATTCACTCGCATTGCCTCCGTTAAACAAACTCAAATTAACGACTGTAAAAGTAATTATTTATTCTTATAAATTGGTCAGCAACAAAAGAGTCACGCAAAAGAAATTGATTCACAAAATTAAACCACCGTTTCTATGAAAATTGCATAATGAGCAAGTCAAAAGAAAGCGATAGAAAATTCTGCGATAAACGTATAAACAAACTTGAACGGTCGATATGCAAATGAGTGCAATTATCAAATGGCGAGGTGGCAGGAGTCAATTATGGATCGTTGAATTACACCATCCCGTCACCTGCCCATCCAGTGACGCCTTAAATTCAAAGATGGGAGACCACTGGTCATCTGAGGCGAGTCAGCTGAACGGCCCAGCGGTCTATGCGTGTGTATGTGTGAGAGTGTAAGTGCTGACCATTCGGTGAAAAAACGATCAGTCTGATTACCATGCCATATTCATTAGAGATTATAGCCACACTGACTTGCAAAATAATTATATCTTGCAAAGCTTTTTTTTTCTCTGAAATGTTAAAATTATATACATAGGCGGCCCGTTGTTCACAGAACTGATATACTCGGATGCTATACCCCATTTCAGAAGAGTGAAACAACATACCAAAGTCATACAAAAAATTTAGTATCTATATTCCAAAATGGGAATTGGCATTTCGAAATTCCAAAAAAAAAATAATTTCAATATCCCTATTGACTATTCAGGGGAAAATCGTTTGATTAATTTCATCTATATTGCAGTCAAGGAGGGCTACAGAAAGGAAAATGACGATGCTGAAAGGCCTAAACAATATGCAGTAATGTGTGCATCTGTACGGAATTTTGTAATTTAATAACCTTCAAACAAAGTCCTGCAGCCACAAAAACCTATTACTCTAAAAATTGAATTTTTCCTCCACCACGTAACTAAATGTTTTGCCTCTCATAACAAAAGGCTACCTCTCCTCATACAAAAAAAGGTCGCCAAAAAATAAGGGAGATTTTTCTGTTCAAGGTTTCAATATGGTTGTCACATTGTAAAATGGGGACGACGGTAGAACCAAGGGTTAACTCGATATTACTCAGTAAGTGAATTACTCATCGCGTGCACCCGAGTATACTTCGGCTAGATGAAGCGTTTCGTTGTACAGCAGGATCGTCATACCGAGGTTGATATGTGCGGGAGGGACAGATGTATTAGATGGTAGAGGGTATCTCTAAACGTTCTCCAATGTGCTCCATCCTCGTTGGCCGTCTGTAGCATTTACCAAGTCCACAGATCTTTGATGCTTTCCTCAAGAAAATTCAGTTAGTCAAGAGCGTTGTGTCATGGCCTCTCCACAAGCCTACGATATCTTTCCCTCCAACCCCCTTTCATTACTTTGGGACAAATCGTAACACTGGAAGGGTAATATAAGTGGAGATGGGCGCGACATTTCACTATGGTTTCCATCGGAAGGAGTTGGACGGACGTTGCCGCGCTCCCCGGTAAGGCAATTATTTCTGCACTTGCTTAATTGCTCCATGATATTGACATAGCATATTTCATAAGACCTGGTACAAATGGCTTTCAACGGACGTGAAAGAGTTGAATTAACTCTTTGCTTTCTCTTAATGCAATCAAATTTTGTTAGTTGGCACAATTTTCATAATAATATGATATACTAATCGTGTATTAAATATTTCATAAGTCTATATCAATCATCTAAATGACGATGAAGACGACCATTTATTCCCGCTATTTGTGGCCCACTTCTCGAAAATCATTACCTGTTGGCGGTGGTTTGAATCAGGCAATAGAATTTGATATTGATAATATACTGAATTGTTTTGGACATTTGAAATGTTCAAAATTAAAACATGTGAATCAATGCAATTTCCGAATACATTTCTGAGTGAATGGCTGCAGTCCAATTATTAATTTGTGTATTTCACTCAGTTCCAGATCTTAGAGAAATAACAGAGGTATGCCGAAGAATTCAATCGGTGAATCTTGTATTTTATTTTGTTGACCATTATATGAGAATGAACGAACATTATTTATCAGTGCTGGCAGGAGACGATATCGATGCACCAAGGTATATAAAGGGACGAATATTCTAACATCCTAGTGATAAGTCTTATAGGGAGAATTGCAGGCGTTACATCTTACGAGTGCATGATCCTCATATACAACTAATGTAATTCGTCATCTAAATACTTCTATTTACTCAAAGCATTTTTTAAATTGCTTTCATTTCCTGCAGGTTTGAAGTAGACTTCTAGTCGAAGAGATACAATATTCTCGAAATTCGAGTTAAAATAAAGGACATATTCTCTAAGATATGTCTGGATAATAATCAAACATCGGACTCTAGTTCAAGATGATTGTTCTTTTATTTCCGCTTTTAACATCCATCAGATGGAAAATAATTTCAAGATATTTCTCCTCTTGATAAAAAGAATGGGACCTCACCAATCACTCCACAAAGTATTTGAGGTGTCACACAGTGAGAAAGGAAATTACTTTCGCCAATAATATTTTCTTCCCACCACAAAATCCGAGAATCACTCTGTAAATACTCCCATAAGACTTACTAATGCCAAATATATTTTCTTGTAGTTAGTGAATATCATTGTCTGAAGGAAATTCGTTTCTATGTGCATTATCAGTGGTTGAAGTTATAAGTTAGAAAGTCGTGAAAAATTTGGAGAGTTCTAAGATCTCACATAGGGAGTACCTGTTCCCAACTGAAGCCTGTGGAGGACTTTTGTGGACTTTGTTGATGATATTTTTGTCGGAGGATTACTGCGATAAGTGTGGACGATTATTCGAAGGAACCTCGTGGCTAGGAGCGGTAACCGAAGGGAGTGCGGACAAAGGAGGACGAACCAGAAAGAGAATAGGAGGAGAAAACCTCGAGGATTGCTGTGACACCATCACCCGTGAGTGCTACATATATTGTGACGAATTTCGCCATCTCGCGGAAACATAATAAAATCCGAAGCCCTCGACGACCGAACTAAAAGAAAAACTTCAGTCAGGCGCCAATACGTTTTCTAGCTCAGACGCACAAAAACTATTCCGAACGAAATTAACGACAGTAATAGTAAACGGCAACTCAGTATCAACCCTGGAGGCGGCTGGGTTCAAAATCCTGCTCCAGAAAACAACTCTGAAATGATCGATTTCACCAAATCAATAAAATGCGTAAATTCAATTATTAAGACTATTTATCCTTCCAATTTCAGACGAATACAATAACCTCCGGTCTAAATCCAAAGTAATACGATTCAAGAAATTCGTATATTCCAAATTTGATATTCCTCAATCTATAACAAATTGCAAAGTTGAATATTTGTCAGATGAAAGAATCAGTCAATGTCGAATTATAAATCAAGTCACAAAAATCAGATTCTTGAATTAAAGGAGAGAGAAAATTAAGAAGTGATTAAGTCGGAAGAAAGCAATAAATCGTAATAATTCAAGGAAAGGGATTGAATATTTCTCGAAACTGAATGTAATCAAAAGATGGTATCAGAACCACTGCAACCACGAGAAACTGTAATTACATCGAGTTTCTAAACTCCTGTAAAATTCGTTAAGCTTACTCACCTCACAACCGAAAAAATTACTCGAGCGTCGATACAGAGGCTATGAGTCTAATTTCCGTGAAATTGAAAACATCCAAAAAAATATAGTCTTAATAACCTGAAGAAGATTCGATGGCACCAATAATTATCGGAATATATAGCTAAGAAAAATGAGGAAACAACCTCCACTAGCAACGGAAGAAACCGCCTGTAGGACTCGACAATATAACAATGGAAGCTAGGCGTCCTGATATTATCAAACTGAGATAAAATCGTTAAAGAATATTGACAAATTAAGCACATAGTTACCTTCGGAAATGTCCAATCGCTGACCGATAGTCAACCGGTCAACCGAAACTACGATAGAGTTTACTCAACCAGAAAATCGTCGTCGAAATGAATTAGTAGGGCTTTCCAAAATTCATTTTTTTGTTTCGGCGAGGCTTCAAGACATATCCCGCAAAACCTGACAGCTTTAAGTGATCTCCAAACGACGAGTAATGAAATAGAATGCCGTCAAATCAAGCGTCACCGGAAAGAACGTTACCAATCATTTGAATGACTAACAGTAAGCTACAATCAATTTGTTGATAGGCCTGAAATCAAAGTGTAGACAGATTTAATAACGCTCCAGCAGCCAAACAATATTTCCAATATGAAGTGTTGTTAAACCGGGCATTGCCTGAATTAATTACTCACGTCTGATAATCGCGAGATTCATTTACCAGTTCTCTCGAACGGAGTTCCGTAGAGTGCGTAGGCGAACATCCTCCAAAAATTCCCTGCCCATCGCCAATAGGGTTCAGTGCGCGTATAGGGAATCCCTTCAAATTAAGTGGTCCTTTTTCTCACATTGCCGGAAACAGGACATGCAGAGATCACGAATCATCGTTGTCTTGTCAAGTCCCGCGTTACAATGCTCCATTGAAAAGCGAAGGCATTGACACCATATGAAGCGAAAACCCATAATAATAAAAGGAACCTCTCTCTCTCTCTCACGTGAGGAGTTTTGTCGAATAAAATGGTAATATCAACGCAAATACTATTTCAAAATATTTCAATACGAAGAATGGAATCATTCTGCCAGCTACAGATCTGGCAATATGATTTAATTACAATGTGAGTGAACCATTGCTCACAAAAATCGGCGATTTCCAGGAACGTGACTCTGAATAGAAATGCGTGAAATCATAAATTTATACGTATATTTATATATTTATATACGTCGAACTGCCCTACGATATTCAATGTAAAGATGCTGTCGTCATTGTCAAAAGTTGGGATGAATTTAGTTTTTCATGGTCAATTATCGCTTTTCTGCACCCGGTAAGGACGCATACCTGTGCAACTTCATCATATCCTGACTATACCACGGCAACTCTTCCCCACAGTTAAACGATACTTGATTATGCAAACATTCGCTTTCCCATCACCTTGAGTGATATTCGAAAATTTGAGAAGAAGAATGACCTGTTAATTAATGTTTATGGAATTGAATGGGGAGTGAACAGTGAGAAGGAAATAGTCCCTTTCTATCTCAGCAAGATGAACTCGCGCATACCCACAATTCATTTACTTCTCTTTTGTTCGACTGTGCATGTCGCAGCTGATGTTCAACCGATTTATCGGTTTGCATGGATAAGAAATCTCTCAAGACTAGTGAGCGCGCAAATCTCCCATTTTGCGCACCGTATGTAGCTTTGTGATCGGTGATTGGGTCATTTTCATACGGAAAAAAAATGTGAGAGTCATAGAAGGGATTGTTTCATTATCAATAGATGTGAAATAATTCTTCATTCAGAAGGGAAAAAAATCTTGAATTTTGAAAATCTCAGATGCAAGGTCACGGTACCCCTTACAAATTACGCTGATCTCGAGTGTATCTTACAATCGTGTGATGTTAATGATGATATTGCATCAGGAACATATTCCGTATGATGTAGTCTTTTATTTGCAATGTTCTTTTTGTCAGAATTTATCTCGCTTAGAAATTGAAGGTGGAAGCTATTGCATTACGTGGTTCACGTTACAATTGAAGAAGATTGGAGCAATAGTGAATGATAAATTACGAACGGTTGTTCCAATGGAGCCACTCACGTACGCACAGTCCCTGGAATTCTCAGCAGCCCAAGTATGTCATATATGCGAGGAGCTATTCATTTTGACGGACATTAAACGTCGAGATCATTGCCACTTCACAGGTAAATATCGTGGAGCTGCGCATGCCGGATGCAATGTAAACTACAAAAATTCATACGAAATATCGATAATTTTTCACAATCTTTCGGGATATGATACTCATTTTATAATTGTGGATTTAGTGAAGAAGTTCAATGGTTCCGTGGGGCGACTCCCTCTAACAAAAAAACGTACATTCCCTTTTAAAAAAAAGCATGTAACGTTTTTTGTCAGCTTTTTTAGGCGCATAGCTAAGCTATGCATATCATAATAATATATTCATATAAATAATTAATGTATATATATATGATATATATAATTCATATTATATATTATATATATATATTAATTTTAAATTTATATATAATTGTTTATTATTGTTATAATTTGTGTATAATTTGTTTATATATTGAAAATTGTTATATTTATCAATTGAATTTAATTAAAGAAAAAAAACCTAAATTATGACTAATTTTTTGCGATACTTAAGATTCTTTTAATATTCAGAATTTATATGAAGATTTTATATGATAATACCCCATACATGTAAGCATGGGCGCGCATAGCGCGCCGTATACGCTAGTATTACAAAAATCTACCCCGCAGACAAAAGTTAACATGAGATTCATTGATTTATTTAGAGTTATGGATAGTAGCCGAGAAGAATGGGCTTCCTACTTGACTGATGAAGATGAGACAATTACACCAGCTCATTGCAACGCTGAGCCATTCCATTTATTAACGCGGAAGTGTGTATTACTATTCGAATATTTGGATAATTGGGATAGATGAAATGGTGGAGAATTCCCATCTGGGCAGGCTTTTATTCTACACTAAGCAATCCGGAATTTTTAGACGAAGATTATGCTTCTGCGTAGGAAGTATGGACGAAATTTAATTCAACACTTGGTGGATATTCCGATCTCTACTTGAAAAGTGATGTTTTCAGCTTGACTGACATTTTTAAGAGTTTCCGAAAAAGCTGTTTCCCAGTCTACAATCTCGACCCACTACAATACTACACAGCACCATGTCTGTCATTCGATACAAAGATAAGATACACTAGAGTGGGGATTGAACTTGTTACAGAAGCTGATAAGCTCTTGTTTATTGAAGAAAGGATCAGAAGTGGTGTGGCACAAATCGTTATGCTCATGCCTATAACCGATCTATGGGCGAGAATTATATGTGTGTTTGAGGGGGAAAATCTCGATGGATTCAATGTCTTCAATGTTCCTGATGATTCATCGGTTGGGTATATGTTAGAAGTGGATTTGGAGTATCCAAAAGAACTTCATGATATACGCAAGAACTTGCCTGTATCTCCTGATCATTGTATTTCGCCAAATCGTAAGAATACCAAGCTATCATCATTCACTATCGGAATTTGAAGCAATGTCTGAGCTTTCTATGCGATTAACGAAAATCCAACGAATCTTAAAATTCAAGCAAGCTACATGGTTGAAGCCCTACATCGATTTAAATACAGAAATGCGAATAAAATGGACAAATGAATTTGAAAAGAAATTTTTCAAGTTAATGAACAATGCGGTATTTGGGAAATCGATGGACAATCTGAGAAAGCATAGAGATGTCGAGTTGATCACCAAGTGCGATGGGTGCCTAAGCAAATTTCCACACTCTTCTAATTTTCGATGATTATATGGCAGTAATTGAGCTGTAAAGAGTTCAAATTACTTCCAATAAAGCAATCTACATTGGAGTTGCAATCTTGGACATGTCAAATAGTTGCATCTACGATTTCCACTATAATTATGTGAGATGTCAGTTGGGAGAGCGCTCTAAAATATTGTACACAAATGCAGACAACCTTTTATATCAGTTCAATGTTCCCGACCTTTATGACTTCATCAAAAGAGATATTCTGAAATTTGACACTTCAGTAGTCAACCCATCACACAATGTTCATCAAACACCAAGAGTGAATGAACAAAAGTCATACATTCAATGAAAGATGAATCAAATCGTGAAGTTATGACTGATTTTGTGGGCCTGTCTACCAAGCTTTAAACTTTTAAGGTATTGGGTAATGTGCGAGAGAAAAACCGAGCCAAGGGTGTGGAAGGCTGATAACACTTACATTTGAAGACTACAAAAATTATCTCGGCAGAAGAAAGTAGTGAAACGTCGGCATTTGATTCAAAGTTGAAACCATCAAGTTTACACGGTGATACAGAACAAGTTAGCATTGAGCTGTAATGATGATAAGAGAATGATTTTGCTTGATTCAACAAATACTCTACAGTATGGTCACTCTAAATAAAAGACAAAAATTATTCCCAATAATGTTTTTAATTATTTTATTATCAAATTATATGTGATTAGAGTCTATCCAACCGTTGTGAGTATTAGGAAATCCAAGCCACTTGACGTATTCCTTCTTTCCACACCTCTTCAGCACCTTCTCAATGAGAAGCACAACTGGATACGTGACGTGACTCATCTCCTGTCGTAGAAGCCACCTTCGATTGCATCATCTTTCTCATCAGCCAGCTTATATGTTATAAGATCGGTATTTTGCACTTCTCTAATTATAAATATTTCGGTTGTCCAGGGGGCAGGTCCTTCTTCAGAAACAGTTTTGTACTTACTAGCTCGCACTTTACCACCGACTTTGAATTTAATTTTCCTCTTCATTTCCTCTCGCACGTTTCCATAAAGTGATTTCAGCAAAAAATTATGATTCTTGGATGGGACATCTTTAGGGTTCATTTTTATTGTACGATGCTACGTGTTATTATCTTCCGCAACTGAATCACCAATAGGATCAATCGAGAATTGATCGAATCGAGAATTTGAGAATTGTTTCTATATTTTATTTTTTAATGTGCTATGAAAGTGGTCGCATATCGATGCCTCGATGCTGCTGAATATCGAGTACTTGTATATGTTGCACTGTTCCAGGAGAGCTTGGAAATTTTTATTCTTAAACTCTTTGTGGTGATCAACATAGAGTTTTTTTAGCATAGGCCCCTCTTGCAGGATGAAATTCATGGCCTCCACTTCATCCATCCATTTCATCCCGCCCACTCAATGTGTCTTCTTCCGTAGTTCCGCCGAGCCCATCGGCGAAGTTGCTCCATTATTGTTTGCCTCTTGGAGTTCACCTTTTTGTGTATTAATCTTTCGGACTGCACGTTCATTTAGTACTATTTTTTTCGCAACTCTCATGAAACGCTTAGCAAATGCACGTTTCAAATGCCTGATATTCCTCTCCTGGCTCTCCAATAGTTTAACAACTTTATCACGTCCAGGTTTCGCATGTTTATACAAAATATGTAATGACACGGCATTAGAATCCACCACCGGATCAGCAACATCATATAAGCTCCTGCCTTGTGAGGTATAATTCCCTTCAGCTGTACGTTCAAATCCATCCTCCGGCGGACCTCTCCTTCCAATAGTGTGGCGCTTGCTGTGTGGCAACTGCCATCCAAACACATCGATACTCATGATCAGAATGAGATGATTCACACGAGTGTAAACCTTAATATATAATTCCAGCTTCACATAGTTCTTCGCGAATGAAGAGAATTCCGTGGGGAAGATTGGCATTACCCGCAGCTTGAGATGCCATGAGCAAGCAGTCTATCCACCAATTCGTTTCCATTATCCCAGGAAATATAATCCATTTTCCTGGACATTGTCCTTGGAGCCACCGTAAGCTCTGGTACTATTGCTTTACCACTCTTTTCGTAGGGTCCAATTGGAAGTTCAATAATATTTATAAATTTTTTCGTGGGATTTTGGCTTCTCACACCCTTATTTGGATTAGAGTACAATCGACATATATGCGCATTCGTACTGCGCAGAATTTCCCCGTAGTGCATTTGATCTGTTGATGTCACATTCACTGTTTCTGGATTTTTATGGAATATTATTATTACGTGAAACTGCTTATCACCAATACTCATTGTATTTCCATTGAAGATCACCGCGGCATTTCCAATTTTCCATTGGTCATCGACCCTACGAACTCCAAATTGTTCATCCCAATATTTTTCATCTTTTGTGCTGAACTCGTTGAAGCACACGATATAGAATATTAAAAAATTAGAGACAATTTACCAGCTAGATACACCCCTAATAGAATTGTGGGGGTTATAAAGCTCTGCACGGAGATTTTGTCAAAGACGCTAGTCTTGATAATAAGGCGACTGCTTGGAGTGTGAACAACCTCATCAAGATGAAACATAAAGTCGGTATGGGGCGAAACATTAGTGCTCGTGCGAAGAAAAAGAGAAAAACTGCAGGCGGTGGCGGTGCTGGTCGTAATGCCACGATACGTAGAGGGGGGAGTGGGATGGAGAAGATACCACTGCAACAGATTATACAAGCTGCCATAGGCTCCATGCAATCAGAACCCGATGCTGTGAGGAGCGCGCTTAAAGGTGAACGTGAAGCACTTTAAACTGTTGGAGGGAGGAAAAAACTGAAGCCGACGCTGCGAGTTCTCCCCATCCTATCTAAAATTGGAGAAATTTGAGCAGTATTTTCAATTCTATTATTGGCAGGATTCAGTGCAACAGGTGCTCTAACAGGTGGAGCTGCTGGTATAGCCAAAGGTTCACACACTTCTAAATATACTAGAGCCGAACTGGAAGAGAGTAAACGTCACAACCGCAACATGAAATCCGTCACTCTCGGCAAGGGAATATAATGCACACTATAAGTCTAGCAGGTCTGGGTTTACATTTGAATCCAAAGAACTAATAGAATTATCGCACCGAGCTCTCACAGATGGTGATTTGATGAAGTATGTCAGTATCATGAAAATTTCACATTGTCGCGTAGTTTATATGAGAATCAGCTGTAGTCAATCTTGATATTAAACATGGCCCCGGCACTCACTGGGTTGCATATAAAAAGAAGAATCATGAAGTTATCCATTTTGACAGCTATGGCAATTTGCGTCCACCTCAAGAGCTAATTAATTACTTCCGTGGCGGTTGTGTTGTGAGATATAATCCTAAAAATTATCAGGAGTATGATACTATGAACTGTGGACATTTATGCTTGAAATTTCCCGCTGGTGTTTTTATATAAACCTGCCAAAAGGTTCACAATTGTATCAGTGGAGCGTTAACTATTATGAGTGATTAAATTACCTTGGGCCGATCTGCTATACTGGAGGCGTCTTATTTCCCACCCATTGAATTATCACCGGACTAATGGTATAGTATAGAGCTTGTCCCATTTCTCATCTACAGTTCCATTCCGAATATCGAGGAATGATATAATGAATTTTACATTGAAAGAAAAGGATTGGTGATAAAATTAACTAAACCAACAGGAAGCTATGAAATTACTGATAGTGAAAATTTGTTGAAAGATCAATTATCAGTGTATGAAAAAAAAAAGTGTATAGAAATTTCCTTAACTTTACGGGCACATTGTCATACTCTCACGGCGGGGCTTGAAGTACCCAAGGTTGTGGTGATAAATTTCAAGCCATTGGACTCCACCGGGTAACTGCTGGGTTTTCAAGGACAAGTTCTAGTACATTCGACATTCTACGAATCTGCCACACCTCCAAGCATTAATCATGTTAAGTCTCTACGTTGTAACGTGATATTTTTATCAGTTACTCGTTCTCGACCATTTCGCGATTTTAGAGACTTCCACCAGGCGGGAAGTCACTTTCAATGGCGAGAGTTCTTGAGAAGAGAGGAGAAAATTGTTTTGATTTTATTTTGTTTTTTATATGTTTTAATTAAATTACGCGATACTGCGTTCTTCCTGAGGACATCATTGAGGATCTTGAGGAAGCCGGAACATATCATCAGGCTCCGTCAGAGTTTTGGTGATGACTGGATTTTTGGTTTGGCCGATGATGGAGCCACGATTCAGGGATCATTTATCCCGGAAGTGACGCAGTTTTGCTGAGCATTAGGTTGACTGACGGTCAATGGAAAAATAGGAACAAATTATTTGAGGAGAGTTACTACTATTCTCTCAGGGTAGCGACTCATGCAAAAAGTATTGTTGGAACTTTAGGGAAGCGCTCAGGATTTATTCTCGTTAATTCCGAACAGTTAATGATTACGAAGCATCGCGAAATTTTATAGCGCATGCGTTTCGAATATGTTATTTCTGTCGCGCATACCCGGATAATTGGGATTGGTTGGTGATGACGTGACATGATCCCCCCCCAACCATCTGATACATCGTTACCTACCTGTTGCGAATTTTCACATGCGTCGTCAAAATCACTTCCCGTTTGGCGGTTAACTAAGGCGGACCTGTGACAGTTTCGCCGATAAAGGACGCCAACTGAGATTTTCAGAAAATTCCGGTGAGCGTGGTGGTTAATTTTTGTTCATAATTATTTCGTTTGTTGTGGGTAGAGATTATAATTTGTATTAAAAATTTTTCTCTCACTCGTATACCCTTTCGGGTTTTTACGATTTGTTCCCTTCCTACCCCCCAACCCCCCTGTACCGCATTTGCTGAAGGGAGGGAAAACCTCATCTGAGGGAAAAACCTGCCCTGATACAGTCGTCCTTTTAACAGGACTACCGCTCGGCAGTGAAACCGTGAGATTAGAGCGCTATAAATTTTTGACCGCCGGTGCCCTGGATCGAACCCGGATTCTTGGCATGCTAGTCTAGCACTCTAACCGCACGGCCACTACCGTCGGTATAATTTGTATTATATTTGCTGTTACGTACACCCATGTCTTGTGGAACTGTTAGATTAATTATTTTATCAGGGAATCTCTGGCCACTTTGATCGGTGGAATTTTTGTGCCTCTCCCTCTCAAATAATTTGCTTAAAATTATTTTTTTTTAAATTTTTTTTTGCATTAATGATTTTTTTTATTGCGCTAATTGGTTAGTTTCGCTACTTTTGGTTGATAACTTTCGTCGCGACAAATTTTGAAAACCTCGCCATTGAATTTCATTTCAGTTCGTTACTTTCAACGTCTTGTGATTGTGGAATATTTGTCTCTAAATTGTATTTATTCTGAGTGTTTTTATTGGACGAGGTCACGTAGACGTAGGGGGAAGTTGGTCGCCATTATGAAAGTATGGACCTATGCCGCAAGCGAACAGTCGTCGAGTACATCTGACGAAGCTGAATGACAAAACATCAAATTCCTGCGGACTGTGCGCATATCAATTCGCGGAAAAGAAGGACATGTAGCTTGGCTGTGTTTTCATGACTACTATTACTGTCGTCAGCCATGGAAGAGATCCTGAACATACAGAAGCAGATAATCTTTGACGAATCCATTGCTCATTATTAGATTCATTCGCACCAACCATTTGCATCATCTTCCTTCAACAACAATGATGAAATCCGTATTTTCGTGTAACACCAGGATCTCTATGTACTGACATGCAAGAGTTCATCGCATATTTGTGATTGACTGACGAAAGCTGAGAATTCACCCATTGCAAACACATAGTTTGTGAATAATTCCATCTCTCAGTTATTACAGGAAATACGCTATGCATTGAATTATGAGGTAATTGATAGGTCTAGAAATGTGGGTTTGACGACAGTAAGTCAAAATTACGTTTCTCAGAGTCCTAGCCAGAAATATCTCTTGGCGAATGCAGGCTAGAGTATTAAGAACGGGAAGAAAGTAATTGATGAGGCAGGATATTTTAATGTATCCATTCCTCTGAATATGATTTCGAGATACGTTGAAGATGATCAGAGAATTGTTCAGAATGCACAACACGAGCTAATCCTAACACGTTGACACAACGATTTTTAAGCTATATTCGCAGCCAAAGATGAATCGCAGACTGAACACTTCAAAATCACAATCACCGAGAGCGATTGGATACTACCCTACATTAAACTTACCGACACTCGAAAAGGACAGCTTCTCAATCAGATTGCAAAATACACGGTGGTGCACATTAGTTTTCGCTCTTAGGAATTGTACCAGTATTCTCTGCTGCCAAGCACAAGAAATCATATCCAGACTGTGAAATGCTCAATGCAATTGGAGAAACCGCATTATGTCATCCTCGGTGTCCAAATAGCGGGAAAAAAACAGGTTTTGACGAATGCTCGTGCAGTTGATCATTGTAATATTGGAGAAATTAAATTATTCTTCGATTCGCAAAGTTATCCGTATGGAAACCTGAATTTGAATATTGACCACAACCAATCAGCTCTTCTCTACGATATGTACACCAACTTTCAACCCTCCTATTACTATAAAGAGCCTTAACCACTATTCAGGAGAGTGGGCTGCTTGAAAACAGCACCACTCTCTGTGGACATTCGTCTGGAGTTTGAATCATTGCAGATCTTCGACGCCAGCACCGTTCTTTACGGCTTGATCTTCCACGATCGAATCTTCGAATACCGCATACTTACCGGTAGCGTCAAGAGACTTATTTGAACGAGAAAAATGTAATCATTCAGCTCAATGAATAAATCCACAATACTTATTGGAAAAGAAGATCTTTTTATTGCTCATCAACAACATCATGACCAAGAGCCGAGTCTGCCTCGGTTTTCAATGATTTAAACATTATGGTTACACCGAGTTCGGATTCATACAGAATGCCTAGCATAGGCGCTGCTGGACATTCCCCGTACAAATGAACTGACATAACGATCTCGCACAAAATTATCATCCACTCTCACTATCAATTCTTCAATACAGTTAAGAATAACAACCCTCCTTTCGTAATGTCGCTGGATAATGATAGGAGTGAGTCCTCTGAGGCATCTTCATCATTCTTCTCTCTCACAGCAGCATAATTCCTCTCCAAAAACACCACATCACTGATGACACTCCAGATATTTTCCGGTGGAACATCACCGAAATGCTTCTCCACTATATCTTCAAAGACAGGACGGTACGATAGAGTACTATTCAAATGTATGTATACTCAAATATAGTATGTCTTCTGGTCAGAGATTCTCCATGATTACCACTGAAATGCTCCTGAAAAATTATGATTTCCATCACCTTATCCCCTCCACTACTTCATCACAATTCGATTCTTGGAAACGATTGTTAATTCCTCATAAAGCGTCTACCTTTTGATAATTTCCGTGAAATTATTTTTTAATAACTTCCGAATCAATTGTTATGCATGGAATTTCTGCGATGTCTGCCCCTATCAACTGATGAGGCTGATAAACTTGCACTTATTCATAGGTTCCTTTGCGTCACCATAACCCAGCGAAACCACCACCAATGCTTGTAGAACGCGTACGTGCTCACCGGTAAACACGCGCAGACACGTGAGTGAGGAGCAGTTCGCGCATGGATCTCAATCAGGGCATTATGCAGTTTAAAATGATTCCTCACATTTGATTAAAAAACAAAAAAAAATTTCATCTTGATTATTCGCTGCTATTCATAACGATTTTGAAGAAAAAATGTCACAACCATGCAGTAATTTGTAATTATCATTATGGAGGTCGCATAAAAAATCTATGGGCAACAAATTGTCTAAAATGTGTTGCAGCTATAATTGCCAGCTATGAGATATGAGATATTGATATTACAAATGAGATATTAGACCTTAGACCTCACATATTAAATATTAGACATTGACTATCAGAAATTGGGTATTATACATTCGCCTTTACCTGGTAAATACTAGACATCAGAAATTATATGGTAGATATACGAAATCAGATATCAAATGGCGGATATAAACCCCCTCCCCTCTTTTTCGGCCCGAAAATGTGAAACCAAGCATTACCATCCCAAGCTGGTAAAGTAGAACTCCCCATTAGCGACCGAGGGTCCAGTAGAAACTAAACCAGAACATCACCCTCCCCCAGCCTCACCCCACCCGGTACCGCCCTCAAATCGTTATGCCCAGAACCCGTATAGTTTACCTATTACCGATCCGTACCCAAAAGGAGGTTCGAAGAAGCTTGCGAACGAACTAAACCGCAATCAGACTCGCACCAAGAACGCAATGGAAAATTACAAATCGACACAGCGAAATGATATACAGAAATTCCTAAAAGCAAGCAGCGAGTAGATGAAAAGGAATATATCTACCAATGTCAGAATAATACTATTCATTGATGATACAGCAAGGGCACCTGGGCCATGACCTGCCCGTAAAGAGACGATAGGTAGGGTTGAGTGCCAACCAGGTGCGTCCCCGGGTGGCCGATAGACGTAATGCCAGCGAAAGAGAGGTGCCGGTGGGACTGGGGACGGGTATCGACAGGTATCCATGCCTGGATCCCGCTAGTCCTTGTCAGAACCTGGCCAGCGGCGGCTATACGAGCGAACAGGTGGTTGAAGCCCTTATTAGACGCTCTAAAACACCGTCGCAGACTAACTCCTCAAGCTAAGGTTGAAGGGAACAGTGTCGCTAATGATACCCTTGTGGCATTAGGCAGCATCCCATTGTATTCATGCCTTACCCCAGTACCCGGGTTCTGCTGGGCTGGACCTTTATTTCCGAGGGCCCCGATCTTTAGGGCACCTCGTCGGCCTATTCGGTACTTTCAAAAAGAACCAGGAGAGGGCTGCGGCTGCCCAAAAATAAATGCGACAATCCCCCTTATAACATTGTGTAGTATAATACTGATATTAAGGAGTGCGGTTAAATTTCAAATGTCATACAGGTACAGAGTGCTGATTTCAGTATTTTATTTCTGAATTTGGGTAGAAAAATTGAATTATACTTCGTGTCTCTTTAAAAATTTTCACATATGGCAGCCTCACAGGATGGGGAGCCTTTTGTAACGGTCAAGGAGCTCAGGGTCAGTGGGGCCTTGAGGAGAGTCAAATGGATGTCATTCGTCTCTGCCTCCAAAGTTTAAACATTTCTTGCACATAGATTCAAACAAGGAGCGGGCCATGGCTCGATTAACTCAGCCCGAGCAGCATTATCTCTCATCTCGGGTGAAGATATCTCCAACAATACCTTGATTTCAAGATTTGTGAAGGGTTGCGCTAATGAGAGACCCAGTAAACTTCGATATGATTCTACATGGGATGTGGACCCAGTGCTGAAAGAACTGGAAGGATGGTTTCCTTTAGACTCCTTGGACGTTAAGACCCTTTCCTACAAGTTGGTAGTATTATTGGCTCTAGGTTCAGCCCATAGACTACAAATACTTGCCTCTATCCAATTAAACAATATTACTGCGACGTCCAGTGGTATTGGAATCAAGATATCAAATCGTATTAAAACTTCCAGAAAAAACAAACCACAAGCATTGTTAAAATTACCCGTTTTCTCACATAGACCTGGGCTGTGCATTTGTCACACCCTAGTAAATTATATAAGACGTACAAGAGACATCAGAGGCAATGAACAACGCTTGTTAAGTTCCTTTAAAAAACCTCATCAGGCTGTAAAGGAGGATTCTATTGGCAGATAGATAAAAACAGCTTTGGGGAAACTGGGAGTGGACAAGAGGTTCACTGCCCACAGTACCAGACACGCCTCAACCTCAAAGGCTGCTGAGAAGGGTGTCAACATCAAGGAGATGAAGAGAGTTGCAGGCTGGAGCGAAAATTCTCGAGTTTTCGCTGCATTCTACAAGCTCCCAATTGTGATTTATAAAGATAACTTTGCCCGAAGAATCCTGCTGCCAGATGAGGGTACGCAATGAGAAAAATTTGACTCTTCTCTCTTTGATTGCTTAAAATTTTGATTTTAACTTTCTTCAAAAAAAAAAAAAAGATCTGGAATGTAGAAAATTTGGCTACACTTCGTAATCTCGAAGAGCGAGACACGAAGTATGATTGAACGATTAACCGAGCCCGAAGAGCGAGGGTTGATCCAATTTATACGATTATACGAGTGTCTCGCCCGAGAGATTACCCACTCTAAAGGAGGTTATGAAAACATAAACAATTAAAAATGACTGTTACTAATTACCCACCCATTGCAGTTTATTAACACATATTTTCAGTTTCTTCTGGCTTTGAACAGAATGAAAAGAGTGAACGTGGGAGAGCACCGCCAAGACAGGTGACGGAAGCCTTAAATTTTTATATTTCTGGCTTTAAAATTGTGACTTAGAAGGCACAACTGGCGGTACTACACTTCGTAATCTCTTGGGCGAGACACTCGTATAATTTTGATCAACCCTCACCCTTCGGGCTCGGTTAATCGTTCATTCGTTCATTCGTTTTTTTTATATAGAACTGTTATGAATATTCCGGGGATAATGGAAGCTGCCACCGTCATGCTCGACGAGGAAGTCTGTGATGAACAGAGAAGGATCAGAATGATGAATACGATGATTCGACAGTTACCAACACCATATGAAACTTTGAATGAACGTCAATTTATTAAAAAGTTCAAGTAATATGAATGCCCATTCTTTCCAATGATTCTTGCCAGGTAATATTCACAATAAGAGCAAGGAATAATCATGTCTGTTGCCCAGACTTCCAAAACGATTCGTTCAATGATTGTGTGACGAAATATCACCTCATATCCCTTACGGAGGAACTTCCTCTCAAATCCCAAAGAAGATTCAAGTGAGCATGACAAATAGAAGCCATCAATCAAAGATATTGTGAATATGCCGAGTGTCAGGAACAACGAATCAAGATTAGCACCAGAGCCCTGAATGTTTACACGAAAAAACTAACCATCATAGTTGTATTCAAATCATTTATCATGACAGCATTCCGAATTCGTCGCGAAATGTTTAAAATGCATTCAAATCTTTCTATAACTTCCCTGTTAAATTTAGCCGGAACTTTTTCAGATTTTAAGTACCCTAAGATTTTATACAAGAGGTGCATTCCAGGAAAATATCGCCGACTCGTCCTGTGCCAGCACCTGTCAAAGTCCAATGAGCACAATAATTAATAATGTAACTCTTCGAGTACTCACACGACAGGATGATTGGGTGAAATTTTTAGTTGATCCTCAGGAATTAAATAGGATATCTGGAGCGTGAATATGATCACTATATATATGTAATATATCATCAATATTTAGGAACAAATATCATTATTCTGTTGCGAAAAGATCATAAAAGCCATGCAGTACATATAAGAATAAATTCATCCTTATAAACTTCACGTTCTTTATAGACTCCAAGAACACATTGGCTTCCATTGAGTAATTGGCGCCATCGATTGTACACACGTAGCACTGGGAGCACGTTCTGAAGAGAAATGGATTTTTCTCAATTACAATCAACACGATTCGATAGTAGATATGTAATGCGGGTTCTGGATCAACGATTTTGAAGTCATAAGGACGTATGTCGGCTAGTGGGGGGGTCATGTGAAAGTGGGTGGGTGGTTGGTGTTTTAATTCGCTTTTTGATTAATTCATTAATCAATTGATTGATTGATTTCGATGATTGACAGGTGAAAAAATCTATTGTTTACCTGGTGAATGGGTGTAGTGCAGGCTGAAGGGGGACTGGGTGATTTAGTGAAAGAGTTAATTAATTGAGTGCGCGTGAACAATAGGTGGGTGGTGGTGGTGGTGCTGGAATGGCGGTTGAATCGGCGGATTGGCGTTTTTAATTCGCGGTTTAATGTGCGGTTTAAATTCGCGGTTTTAATTCGCGAACTCATTAATGGATTACTGGATCATCAATTAATTGATGGTTTGATTAGTTCGTTGATTGGCAGGTGAGAATCAGTTGTTTACCTGAAGACTCGGTGGGTGGGAGGTTGACATTTACCCCACCCCCGAAAAGCGTGTCGGGACCTGCATGGGCCACCTGACCCCACTTGACATTCACCCTCCTCCCCCAACTTTACAAAGCATGTCGGGACCTGCATGGGCCACCTGACCCCACTTGAGACTTCAAACATGCCGCTTCCAATGATATTAACCACACGGCTCGTGGGAATTGAAATAATCCAGACTATTTTTAGCTCAAACATGTTAGAACTTGTATGTTCATAATATACGTTACGCACGTTATCTTTATTATCCTTACTGATACTATTCCCCTGGCCGATCATTATAAATAATAACATATACGTATTGTTGTTATGATCAGTTATTAGAGATAGAGTGGGGGTTGCGTGTATATAATCCCCGAAAATTTGATCATCATCAACCGTTCTCAGTGAATAACTATAAGTGTAGAAAAGTTTGAAGTTGCTTCCAAGCTGTATCCTGAGAAGTAAAAAAGTAAAAAGTTATGTCATCATCCGTTATTCGCGACTTGATTAAGGAGAACACATCATGAACTTTGTCAAGATCAACGCTGTGGGAGAATTGAAAGATCTTCCCCTGGTGAAGCTCTTGGACCTGAATCTCAACTCTTACTATAAAATCACAGCCGCTCGTAAGGTGAACACAAAATATGGAGAGAGTGTTATTGTCCATCTATCAAACACTCAGACCATTTTCATTAATAAAAGGTTAGCTCAATTCTTCGCAAAAAATGACGAAGTGTTCGAGAATTTCCAAAAATATATTGCCAAGGGTCACCAACATTGCAATATTTGGGTGGAAAATATAACAATATACGCTTTCATCCTGATCCAGAGTTGAAGTTTGAAGATCAACTGAATTTCGATGTAATCAACGCTAGCACAGAGATCCAAGAGCTGCCCGTTATCAAGTTGTTTCAACTGCAGGACAATTTGTCGTACACTATCACGGCTGATCCCAACATTACCGATGAACATGATCGAACACTTTTCAATGAAATAAACGCAAAAATGAAACAACTTCCACTCGCCAAATTGTCTGAACTAGTAGTAAACCATCGATATATCATAACTTCAGCTTGGAAAATCAAGACGAGACACGGAATAAATGTGATATGCCATCTGGATGATAGTGCTGCAATTTTCTTGCCTGGCCGACTGTCCAAGTTTTTCATTCAAAACCCTAAGCACTTTGAAGACCTGCAGAATCAAATAAAAAAAAGTTCGCCAAAGTTAGAGTATCTGGGAGGCGAGTACAACAATATTCATCTTCATGAAGACTAAGGATTTGGAGAGAAGAAAATGAAAATAATTTATTTAATAATTGATGAACAATGTTTATTTAAAAAACACCATTGCCCATCAACTATCATACATTAATATACAAGCTAAAAAAGTAATTTGAATAAAGTTTAGTAAATTAATCTATCAATATAATTATTATCCTTATTATTAAGATAAAATACATAATAAAAATTCACCGACGGTAGTGGCCGTGCGGTTAGAGTGCTGGACTAGCATGCCAACGACCCGGGTACGATCCCGGGAACCGGCGGTCAAAATTTGTAGCGCTCTAATCTCACAGTTTTACTGTCGAGCGGTAGTTCTGTCAAAAGGACGACTGTACCAGGGCACGTTTTTCCCCTCGAATGAGGTTTTTCCCTCCGTTCGGCAAATGCGGTACAGGGGTTGGGGGGTGGGAAGGGAACAAATCGTAAAGACCCGAAAGGGTGTACGGGAGGAAAAAGTTTTTTTACAGAATAAAAATTCGAATATAACTAATTTTCACAATTATTTTACATCCAATCAACACACACACACACACACACACACACACACACACACACACACACACACACACTCACACACACACACACACACACACACACACACACACACACACA